>NW_016830378.1:14006-19803 GCF_001698545.2 Rhinopithecus bieti
AGACTGGATTAAGAAAATGTGGCACATATACACCATGGAATACTATGCAGCCATAAAAAAGGATGCGTTCATGTCCTTTGTAGGGACATGGATGCAGCTAGAAACCATCATTCTCAGCAAACTCACAAGAACAGAAAACCAAACACCACATGTTCTCACTCATAGGTGGGAATTGAACAATGAGAACACTTGGACACAGGAAGGGGAACATCACACACTGGGGCCTGTTGTGGGGTGGGGGGAGGGGGGAGGGATAGCATTAGGAGATATATCTAATGTAAATGACGAGTTAATGGGTGCAGCATACCAACATGGCACATGTATACATATGTAACAAACCTGCATGTTGTGCACACGTACCCTAGAACATAAAGTATGAAAAAAAGAAAACACACCTACTGCACTGCCAGTTGAATAAAATTATAGCATATACAAAAAAAAGAAAAAAGAAAATACATCTTGAAAGAAAAACAGCTGTCAACCTAGAATTGTACACCCAGTGAAAATATCTTTCAAAAATAAAGGTGAGGGAGACTTCTGGTTTTAGGTCCAACTTATAAAGAGCTTAGAATTTGTCACCCTAACCCTTACAACAAGGAAAAACCCGGGCAAACTGAAAATCAAGGCTCTTCTTGGACCTGTTAGATAACTGAGATCACAGAGAGACTATCATCTTGAAATTTGAAGAGACAGGCACCATCCAGGGAGACACAGCCAAGATGTACTTACATGAGGGAAAAGATACTGGAGCCATAAACTAGTAGGAACACTTAATGGTAGTTTGACTAATTGCTGGAGGCTGAGTGTTGACTGGAGTAAGAGCAAAAAATGCCTTGGGGTCAAGTCTTAAGGGGAACACATACTCTCATGGCCTTGACCTCCAGGAATCCCACCAGGTTCTCATAGTGAAGATCCAAAATAGGTCCAGCCATGGCTCTGGCAAAGGTGAGGGAAGAGTAATCACTGTGAAATAGGCTTAGAATTTTCTCAATAACCAAAATCCTAATCTCTAGAGGAAAAGACCTTTCCAGAGCTTTATCACAGCTGGGGAAAGGGGCTTTTCTCCTATTCCAGCTCCTTAAAGCATGACTGTCTCATTTAAGGGAAAATTTTCTAAAAAGCTACACCACTAGAGAAGTTCACAGTCCAGAGGAACAGGCCCATGAAATAATTTATATTTAATTATACTACTATAGAACCCAAATGCTCATCAGCAGGTGAATGGATAAATTGTGGTATATCTATGCAATGGAATACTACTCAGCTATAATAAGGAATAAACCAATAACACATGGATAAATCTCAAAAACTTTATGCTGAGCAAAAGAATCCAGACAAAAAAGAGTACATACTATATGGCTGCATTTATGTGAAACTCTTTTAAATGGTACGTCCAATCTATACTGACAGAAAGTGGGTAAGGGATTACCTGTGGACAGAAGCAGAGAGGAGATCTGACTAGGAAAAAAGCACAAGGAAACATTTTTCGGTCACTGAAATATTCTATAGCTTGATTGTGGTAGTAAATACATGGGAGTACACATTTGTCAAAATTCATCAAAAATAAACATGTAAAATAGGTGTATTTGGGTTCCAATTTTTTAAAAAACCTTTTTAAGGTACTTATTCTACAGAGTAAGAATTTCCATCCTTTTCTTTCTTCAGCAAAACTAAAAAAAAATACCCATCACTAATGCTCACCTCTGCTCACCTGACTGATCTCCAAACTTGAAGCCAGCAACCCTGTCATCCCACATCCTTTTCTTCTCGAAGAAAAACAATAAAATTACATTAATCTTTGTCACTCCTTACATTTGCCGCCCTTAAATTATTTTAATTGGTCTCTTCCTATTGCCACAATAAATTATAATTTGTTGACCATCCACAGAGTGCTTTGCAAACTCCTCTTTATTCTTCTGCATTCATCCGAGTACATTTAGTTCTCTCCATATTATTTAAAACTGTTTGTTTATTTAAATGAAATTATTATACTTTCTTTATTTTTTAAAACTGATCTTGAATTACATGTAAAAGGCCAAAAGGCAGATAATATAGTGTTCTTTGTCATACCTAAAGAAATGTATTGTTTTACTTTCATGTTAAACCTCAAAGTTCTTGTGAAATTACCTGGCCCTCATCTTCCAAGCCTCCCCTACAGAAACTTGCTAAATAACTCCTTCCTTCCTATTTCTGATACACACACACACACACACACATGCTCACAAATTCTTCCTCTTCCCTTTTGAAACCTAAATCTGTTCCTAATCTATTCCATGATTAATTAGAGCTGTGACATAAAATGTCCCTTAACTAAATAAACTATTTTCTCTACTTGCCCCTACATTTATCACTGCTCTACAACATATTTCTCTTTTGCACATAAATAATGATAATGAGTTATTGGTCTTCTCATTGAATGGTTGAATAGATGAATATATGTCCCTTACGTTAAGCTAGAAGCATCTGATGAATGTCTACTACTTGATTTGTACATGATACTTCTTAACCAAGATGATGATAAACAAAATCAAAGTCATCCTCACATCCTAAAGATAACTACACGTTATGTGCTCTTGAGCTGATCTCAGGTTACTACTTGCTAAACAGAGATACTAATTTATACAACGCTTATAGTCAGCCTTATGACAGAACTCTGTACAGTATCTTTACAGAACACAATACACATCTAGAGCCTAGGAAAAGAAATTAAAGTAACCCTTTATTCATTCTGCCAAGGGACTATGGAACCTTGTAATTATCTGGCTTTCCATAGAAGAGATACATTGCAGTTAGGTACACATGAGGGCACAGGTTTATGCCTCAGATGACAGATGGCAGATAAAAGCTTCAGAGTGCAAGCTTTTACCAGACCTTTTAATTTATTTTCCCCATACACATCAAATTTTAATGCTGGCTCTCTGACCCAGTATGTTAGCTTTTTTTATGAACTTATGATTAACTAGTACCATGGTAGCAGGAGCTAACTTTTCTTCCACTTAAAACTAAATTTTACTCATAAAAGTTGTAACCCCTAAACACTGGGTGAAAGAGACCAAATGAGGAATAAAGTAGTTTAAAAGGACAAATGAGAACAGAAAATTTAGCCTTGCACTATAATTACCAGAAGAGCATCTGGAATTCCATGAGCCAAATCTAGTCAATTACAACACTGGGCAATTCCATCTGAAAAGCAGGGTTCAAGAATTAGCTATATCAACTACTGCCAGGTAGCTTGGTCCCCCAAATTAGGATGATGTTTCCACCCTCTCTTCCAGATCATGTGGTAATTCACAGCCTTGGACGGAATGGCAACGGTGCTTATGAGAGTTACTTTAACACTCCGTTTATTCAAAGACTATAAAGATAGAATGCTATAATTCAGATGCCTAAATTTTGTGGGTAGAATTTGGACTTACAAATGTGTGGCCAGGATGTAAGCTGGGCTTTTGGATTGTCCTGGAAAAAGAAGGGGAAGGGGAAGGTTGAGTTATCAAACATATGGCAAGGTCCTCTGGCCAGGTAGCTTCAGTCATTTTGAACACCCTTTCTATTGCTGTTCACAATGTGAATAACCTTCTAGATACTGAGAGAGTAATTTGGAAAAGGATTTGTCAATTTGATGAATATACAGTGATTTTTAAATCTTTCCTACGGATACTGGGCAAGGGGCAACTCAAAGGGTGCAACTTGGCATTGTCAAAAGAGAACAAGAGCCCCAAATAAATTCATTTCCAGCACGTTTTATAGTAACAATGTCATATTCATTTCAGAATGAAACTCAGTTCCACTCATTACCATCAATACCACTACAGCTCATTTCTCAACACATTATCTTTATTTTATTTTATTTTTTAGACAAGAGGTCTCACTATGTTGTCCAGGCTGGATTCAAACTTCTGTGCTCAAGTGATCCTCCCATTTCAGCCTCCCAAACAGCTAGAACTACAGGAACATGCCATCGTGCCCAACTTTCAACACAGTCTTTAAAAATTAAGTCCTTGCACGTGTTAGTAAATGTCTTAAATTATTTATGTTCCCTCTCAATAGTAAAATAACACCATAATAAATCTAAAATGGAAACCCTGTCCTTCTAGAATGCCCAAGAACATTTTACGGACTTTGGTTTGTATTTTTTAAATTTAGCGAATCTTCTCTCAAGCCTTCAGGGAAGATAGACACGTTGAATGTTCCACATAAGTGGAGTATCCCACATTCTCTTACATTGTCCTGTCTTGCTATAACCCCTACCTTCTTAGAATCCAAGTACTTGTCTTCAGCTATATTTAATGTAGAGTTTTATCATTTTCAGATAAATTCAAATATATATTGGAGCATATATGCTGGTGAGTTTCAGCAGCAGTGAGGAGAATAGAGGGATGTCAGAAACATGTATTTGCATCGCTAACTGAACTTAGAGCATCAGGCAATGCTGATTTATTTATCACTAATTTATCACTGTCTCCTACCTAAGCCTGTAATTTGGCAGTAGGCATATTTATACCCATATCTCGGATAAGACAAGTTAGGATACAAGAAACCAAGCATACATTCAATCAACAATGATTGAGTACTTACTATTTATCAGGCATGGTGATACAAAGATAAATAAAACATTGTTTTATCCTCAAAGATCTCATCATCTAAAACAGAAGTTAGGATAAGCAATGAGATATTTATGTAAGTGTTACATAAATAATTATTTGGAGACATCACCATCATCACCACTGCTATCACTTTTTGAGTTCTTTCAATGTACCAGACACTATCCTAAGGACTTTGCATGTGTGACTTTAAACTACTTGCTCGCAACAGCCCCATGAGGTAGGTTAATATTTTACAGATGAGGGAATTGGAGCATGAAAAGATCAAGTAATGTGCTGAAAGTCACCTAACTGGTAATTGGTAGAGCCCGGCTTCAAATCCCAGCAGTCTGGAACAAGTAGTCCAAACTCATATCCACTAGGCAATAATTCATTTCATAACCCACAGGAGAGTACCATTAATTCTGTTAGTGGCTTAGTATGTAAGATCACAAGGACGGATTTCCAGAGAAGGTGTCATCTGTTCTGGTTAACCCAGCAACAAAATGTGAGTTGAGACTTTGGGCATCTTTTTAGATTCAACCAACTTTTAAAATTAACTTTTATTTTGGAATGATTATAGATAATGCAGACAATAAAGAGAGTTCTCTTATATTCCTTTACTCAATTTACTCCTGTGCTAACATCTTACACCTCCATGATATATTTGTCAAAACTAAGAAACCAATGTGTTGCGGGAAGTCAGGGACCCTGAATGGAGGGACCAGCTGAAGTTGTGGCAGAAGAACATAAATTGTGAAGATTTCATGGACACTTATCACTTCCCCAGTCAATACCCTTCTGATTTCCTATGCCTGTCTTTACTTTAATCTCTTAATCCCATCATCTTCGTAAGCTGAAGGGGATGAATGTCATCGCCTCAGGACCCTGTGATGATTGCATTAACTGCACAAATTGTTTGTAGAGCATGTGTGCTTGAACAATACGAAATCTTGGTGCCTTGAAAAAAGGAACAGGATAACAGCAATGTTCAGGGAACAAGGGAGATGGCCTTGGACTCCGACTGCCAGTGAGCCACGCGGAAGACAGCCATATTTCTCTTCTTTCAAAAGCAAATAGGAGAAATATCACTGAATTCTTTTTCTCAGCAAGGAACATCCCTGAGAAAGAGAATGCACCCTGAGGGTAGGTCTATAGATGGCCCCCTTGAGGCGGCCACCTTTTACGGTTGAAGCTGAAGGGATGAAATAAGCCCC
>NW_016830378.1:20227-21990 GCF_001698545.2 Rhinopithecus bieti
GCCCTGCCTCCACTTGCTTTGTGATATTTTATTACCTTGTGAAGTATGTGATCTCTGTGACCCACACCCTATTTGTGCACTCCCTCCCCTTTGAAAATAGCTAATAAAAACTTGCTGGTTTTATGGCTCAGGGAGCATCATGGAACCTGCCGACATGTGATGTCTCCCCCAGACACCCAGTTTTGAAATTTCTCTCTCTTGTACTCTTTCCCTTTATTTCTCAAACCAGCCAAGACACTTAGGTAAATAGAAAAGAACTCACATTAAATATCAGAGGTGGTCTTCCCCAATACCAATGTTAGTACATTGCTATTAACTAAACTTTAGGCTTTAGAGTTCACTACTCTTTCCATTATGTCCTCTTTATATTCCAGCATCCAATCCAGGATATCACATTGAATTTATTAGGTTGGTGCAAAATAATTGCAGTTTTTGCCAAATAGTTGTCCTGTCTCCCCAGTCTTTTCTGGTCTGTGACAGTCTATTAGACTTCCCTTATTTTTCATAACCTTGAAGTCTTGAAGAATACTAACCTGGCATCCTGTAGAAAGTCTCTCAGTCTAGACCTGTATGATGTTTCTCTCACAATTAGACTAAGGTGAGGGGTTCAAGGGAAGAATATCATAGAGGTGAAGTGCCCTTCTCATCACATCACATTAGAGGATACATGATATCCCCCTGACATCACTGGTGATATTAACTTTCATCACTTGATTAATGTAGTATTAGCCAGGCTTCTCCACTGTAAAGTTACTATATTTCTCTTTCTCTGATTTGTGCTTTGGAAGCAAGTCACTAAGTCTAGCCCACATTGGGGGAAAGGGATTAAGCTCCACTTCCTGGTAGTGGGGGAGGAGTACCTGCATATATTACAACCAACTTGTTTTAAAACCAATGAAAGTAGAGGAGGAGTTTCCAAGATGGCCGAATAGGAACAGCTCCAGTCTACAGCTCCCAGCATGAGCGACGCAGAAGATGGGTGATTTCTGCATTTCCAACTGAGGTACCGGGTTCATCTCACTGGGGCTTGTTGGATAGTGGGTGCAGGACAGTGGGGGCAGCCCACCAAGCGAGAGTCGAAGCAGGGCAAGGCATCGCCTCACCTGGGAAGCCCAAGGTGTCAGGGAATTCCCTTTCCTAGCCAAGGAAAGCTGTCACAGATGGCACCTGGAAAATCGAGTCACTCCCACCCTAATACTGTGCTTTTCCAACAGTCTTAGCAAATGGCACACCAGGAGATTATATCCTGCGCCTGGCTCAGAGGGTCCCACACCACGGAGCCTCGCTCATTGCTAGCACAACAGTCTGAGATCAAACTGCAAGGTGGCAGCAAGGTTGGGGGAGGGGCGCCCGCCATTGCTGTGGATTGAGTAGGTAAACAAAGCCACCAGGAAGCTCCAACTGGGTGGAGCCCAACCCAGCTCAAGGAGGCCTGCCTGCCTCTGTAGACTCCACCTCTGGGGGCAGGGCATGGCTGAACAAAACCCAGCAGAAACTTCTGCAGACTTAAATGTCCCTGTTAGACAGCTTTGAAGAGAGTAGTGGTTCTCTTAGCATGCAGTTTGAAATCTGAGAATGGACAGACTGCCTCCTCAAGTGGGTCCCTGACCCCCAAGTAGCCTAACTGGTAGGCGCCTCCCAGTAGAGGCCGACTGACACCTCACACAGATAGGTACCTCTCTGAGACGAAGTTTCCAGAGGAGCGATCAGGCAGCAACATTTGCTGTTCTGCAATATTCGCTGTTCTGCAGCCTCTGCTGGTG
>NW_016830379.1:0-5423 GCF_001698545.2 Rhinopithecus bieti
AGATGGCACACTTCCTGGTTCTTCATCATCAACTTTTCCTGCGTGCGCGAACTTTTCCCACCCGCGCGTAGATAACCTCCCGCGCCCGGGAAAGACTAAGTCTACCGAGCTTGCGCCTGGTGACGTCTCTCATTATTCTCCTCCCCACCTGCTCTGAGCCCTTCCTCTTCCCTGCCAGCCTATATAAGGCATTGCACCGCTGCCATTAAACGAGACTTGATCAGGATACTGTCTTGTCTCCATTTCTTGTGTCTCTTGTCTCTCTAAATTCCCACCCCCTCCTCCAAGGTCTGTGTTAACGATCCCGCTGGATGGGACACCCCTCATGTGTTGCTGGTTTAGAGAAATTATATCACAGTTATCCACCAAGCCCTATCGACCCTGTCTTCAAAACTTCTCTCAAGTCTGTCCTCTTCTCTCTATCCTTGTTAGTTTAATCGTACGTGATTTTTCCTTAGATTATGGCAAATCCTTGATTATTGCCACACCACACTTCCAATCCATTCTCTAAACGTTTTTCAGATTGATTTTTAATGTAGATCTTATCACATTACCTGCCTGCCTAAAATATTTCAAAACTTCCAGTTAGACTTCCAGATAAACTCCACATTCCTTATGACAGTATACAAGGCCTTCTCTGGTCTACTCTGGTCCCATAACACCTGTCAGAGTTGTACCTTACCACTACCTATTTGTACTCAATTCTCTAGCCTGTTGTATCTCTCCAAAATTCTTCTTCAGTCCTATAATCATTCATATTTTCATGTCCTTCTATGTAATATCTAGATTGCTCTTCCAACCATTCCCTTTCTGGCCTCCTGCCACCATACATCAACAGAAGTTTACATATTATCTACCTGGCCAGTTATAGTTCATATTTCAAGATCCACCTCAAGGCTTACCTTCAAGGACTTTCTCTGACCTCTCTCTCTTATCCCCAGTCCAGGTTTGGGGTCCCTCCTTGATGCTCCCATACCACTTAGACTTCTGAGGCAGATACTGTAAGTTGCCTACTCAATATCCTTTCTGCTGTCTTTCTACTATCAGTACTCCAATTATGTTCAGTGTATGATATGTCCAATTAAAAATACTCATCTCTTGGCCTGGGTGCAGTGGCTCATTCCTATAATCCCAGCACTTTGGAAAGGTGAAGCAGGGGGATCACTTGAGGCCAGGAGTTCAAGAACAGCCTGGGCAACATAGCAAGACCTAGTCTTTAAAAAATCTAAATATTAGCTGGGTGTGGTGGCACATACTTGCAGTCCCAGCTACACAAGAGACAGGCAGGAGGATCACTTGCGCTCAAGAGTTCAAGGTTATAGTGAGCTCTGATCATGCCACTGCACTCCAGTCTGGGTAACAGAGTGAGACTCTGTCACTAAACATTTAGAGACTCTGTCTCTAAAAATTAATTAATTAAAAAATCTGAGCACGGTGGTGCACACTTGTAGTCCCAACTTGGGAGGCTGAGGTGGGAGGATCACTTGAGCCCATGAGTTTGAGGTTGCAGCAACCTAGAGTTGGGCAAGGGAACAAGACACTGTCTCAAAAAATAAAAATAATTCATCTCCCAGATTCCCTTAAGCCAGGAGTGACCATGTGAGCTACTTCACTCAATGATATGTAAGCAGAATCCTGTTGGATGGGCTTCCAAGAAAGCTATGGTTTTCCTAATAAAAACAGACTCAGCTGGCACATGTCCTCTGCCTGTCTTCCCTGTCTTTCTGCCTAGAACACAATCAGACCAACTATGAAGATGAAAGCCGGACACTAAGGATGGAAGAGCAGGAAGCTGGATGGAGCCTGGTACTGGATGACTTCCTTGAGTGCTAAACTTCCTCGCTCTGAACTTCTTTTTACATGAGAAAATAGGTTTATTTTAAACCACAGGGTTAAGCTTCTACTGTAGGGTTTCTGTTGCATGTATCCCAATTCTAACTGATAAACTCTCCCTATTTCCTTATCACTTATCACACTATATTCATTGTAGTTGCCTAGTGTCTGAGTCCATTAAATAGGGTCCATGACCACATGGGCTGTTTTATGAATCTCTACTTCCTCCTCATCTCACAGCCTCTTAGCTCACTTTTTAGTGCATCCTTGGGCAAAGCAAGCACCAGGTGAAAACTGACAGCACATTATCTCAGCTGCACCACTGTCTCTTGCTTTCTACTATGGGTAATCTGCCTTTGATTGGAGACACTCAGCCATTCTGCTTCTTGCATAACTTGGAAGTCAAGGAAGTTAACACTCCCAAGGGCAATCCTTATTCAGTAGATTGAATACCACCACTTCCATGTCTCAAGGGGGCAGTTCTGAGGGGCATCCTACACAGCTTCTCAGAGGCCCCACGGAATTGAACTCCAGGTGCCCACAGTGGTAAACCAGCTCATAACACTTCCCTATATTATTTCCAAATCCCACTCCTGCTTATTTCCCAAACAAAACTCCCTACCAGTGAGATCTTGTCAGGCTCTGCTTTTGGGGTGAACCCTGGCTAAGACAGCTGTGACTTCGTATCTCATCAGCACTTAGGGTGGTACCCAGTGATAAATACTGAATGAATAAACTTCTTCAACTATATCCCTTTGGGAGAACTGCTTTTTATTTCATTAACCCTTATAATTTGAGCAGATTCTGGGAAGATGATGAAGTAGGAAGCACCAGCAGTCTGTCTCTTCATCTAAGCAACACTGCAGTAGTAGAATTTGTCTGATGGAACTATTTGGAACTCTAGAGTCTATTGAAGGCCTGTGACTTCCAGGAGAAGGCTTAGAGCAAAACAGAGGTTAATTTAAGTTAATTTCAGCCCTTAGCAGAGTAGAAGATACACATTCTATAAGCCAGACACATGGCAAGCAGCTGTGCACATGTCCCTGGGGCATCTTGCACACAGCTTGTGGGAGTCAGAATGGGTAAAAAAGATCTTGCCCTCCAAATATTAGGGATCTGTGCTCTGATCACTCAGCGGGGATCCTCATCACAGAGGTATAGAAAAAGAGGCCAGTGGACCTTGTCGTTGCACCTCCCCTCATTGTTGCAAGCCCCTCCTCCTCTGGCTGAAGTGACTTGAGGGGATATAAAGGGTCAGTGCCCTTTTATTCTTCATTCGTTTTTCTCTTGTTCTTCTTTTGGGAGTGAGACACTGAAAACTACGACATTCAAAACAACTGCACAAAAGACTTGGAACCAACCCAAATGCCCATCAATGATAGGCTGGATAAAGAAAATGTGGCACATATACAGCATGGAATGGTGTATGCAGCCATAAAAAAGGATGAGTTCAGGTCCTTTGCAGGGACATGGATGAAGCTGGAAACCATCATTCTCAGCAAACTAACACAGGAACAGAAAACCAAACACTGCATGTTCTCTCTCATAAGTGGGAGTTGAACAATGAGAACACATGGACACAGGGAGGGGAACATCACACACTGGGGCCTGTTGGGGGGTGAGGGGCTAAAGGAAGGATACCATTAGGAGAAATATCTAATGTAGAGGACGGGTGATGGGTGCAGCAAACCACCATGGTATGTGTATACCTACGTAACAAACCTGCACATTCTGTACATGTATCCCAGAACTTAAAGTATAATAAAAATAAAATAAAATAAAACTGCATATATGGGGAAAGTTGGCAAGTGACCACACAAAACCAGGGAAAGTCACAGGCTCAGAAAAGAGCTAAAAGGCCTTAAGTTTATATCTCAGGCTGATCCTTGGCACAACAATCAAAACAACAAAAAATAAGAGAAAACAGCAAACCCTGGGAAGAGAGAAAATCTAATTTCAAAAGTTACCATATTATGAAATTCAAGTGTTTCAAAAAACTCACAAAGCATACAAAGAAACAGAAAAGTATGGCTCATTTAAAGAAAAAAATAATAAATCAACAGAAACCATTTCTGAAAAAGACCTGATGACTGATCTACTAGAGAAAAACTTTAAACAACCGTCTTAAATGTGCTTGAAGAACTAAACGAGAACATGGAGAAAGTTAAGAAAATTACGTATGAACAAAATGAGAATATTAATAAAGAGACAGAAGATACAAAAAGAAACAAAATTTTGAAGCTGAAAATTATAATAACTGAAATGAAAATTCAGTTGACTGAAAAAATGTTCTTTCATTCAATATTCATCTTTGAACAAATATTTATTCAAAACTGGGTAGTAACCTAGTGCCAGTGAGATATGAAGTCATAGCTGTCTTAGTCAAGGTTCCCCCAAAAAGCACATATGAACAAGCAACAGAAAGAATCAGCAAACTTGAAGATAGGATGATGGAAATTAGCAAGTCCAAGGAAGAGAAAGAAAAAATGTTAAAGAAAAGTGAAAAGAGAGCCTAGGGCACCTTGGGACACTATCAAGTGGGACAAACTATGCATTGTGAAAATTCCAGAAGGAAGAGAGAGAGAAAAAAAAAGGACAGAGACAATATTTCAATAATGGCTGAAAACTTCCCAATTTTGATGAAAAACATAAATACAGACATCCAAGAAGCTTAGCAAACTCCAAGTAAGATGAACTCAAAGATAGCCACACCAAGACATATAACCAATCTGTCAAAATTCAAAGATGAAGAGAGAATTTTTAAAGCAGTAAGACAGAAGAGAAGTGACTTGTCACATACAAGGGGTCCTCAATAAGATTACCAGAAGATTTCTCATCAGAAACTTCTGAAAATAGAAGAGTGGCTCAATATATTCAAAGTGATAAAAGAAAAAGCTGTCAGCCAAGAATCCTGTATCTGCCAAAACTGTCCTTCAAAAGTGATGA
Source organism: Rhinopithecus bieti (assembly GCF_001698545.2). Lineage (NCBI taxonomy): Eukaryota > Metazoa > Chordata > Mammalia > Primates > Cercopithecidae > Rhinopithecus > Rhinopithecus bieti. Next base: position 4,780 of record NW_016830379.1, read on the forward strand.
AGAAATTAAGGCATTCCCAGATAAACAAAAGCTGAGGGGGGTTTTTACCACTATACCTGCCCTGCAATAAATGTTTAAGGAAGTCCTGCAGAGATAAATAAAAGGACACTAGACATTAACTTGAAGCAATACAAAGAAATAAAGATCTTAGCAGAGTGTGGTGGCCCACACCACCTGTAATTCCAACACTTTGGGACATCGTGGCAGAAGGATTGCTTGAGCTCAGGAGTTCAAGACCATCCTAAGCAAGATAGCAAGACCCTGTCTGTACAATAAAATGTTTAAAAATTAGCAAGGTGTGGTTGTGCATGCCTGTAGTTCCAGCTACTCGAGAGACTGAGGCAGGAGGAATGCTTGAGTCCAGAAGTTTGAGGCTGCAGTGAGCTGTGATTGTGTCACTACACTACAGCCTGGGTGACAGAGAAAAATCCCAGCTCTAATCTAAATAAATATTTAATGGGCATTATAAGAGCTAGTATTATTATAATGGTATGACTCCACTTTTTTATTTTCTGATTTAAGAGACTAATATATTAAGAAAACATGTTAATCTCAAAGCTAGTACTATTGTAACTTTGGTGTAACTCCACATTTTATTTTTTACATAATTTAAAAGACTAATTTATTTAATATAATAATTAAAT
>NW_016830379.1:5716-54442 GCF_001698545.2 Rhinopithecus bieti
ATATTAAACTTAAAAATAGCATGTTTTGGAGCACAATGTATAAAGACATAATTTTTTGACATCAACAACTAAAAGGGATGATGACAAGCTGTTAAAGGAGCAGACTTATGTTATTTAAATTAATGTAGTATAAATTCATATCAGACTATTATAACTTAACATGTTAAATGTAATTTCCATGATAACTACAAAGAAAATAGCTATAGAATATATGCAAAAGGAAATAAGAGAGAAATTTAAACATTTTACTACCAAAAAAAATTTTTAAGACAGTAATGCAGGAACTGAAAGACAAAAAAAAGCTATACACCATTCAAGAAACAAAGAGCAATATGACAGAAGCCCCTCCTTGTCAGTAATTACTTTAATTGCAAGTAGATTAAATTTTCTAATCAAAAGACAGAGATTGGCAGAAAGATTTTAAAAATATGATCTAACTAGATACTGTCTACAAGACAGAATCAGTTTAGACTCACAGGCACACACAGGTTGAAAGCGAAAGAGTCAAAGAAGATATTCCATGTAAATCATAACCAAAAGACAGCAGGGACAGCTATGCTAATATCAGATAAAACAGACTTTAAATCAAAAAAAGGTTAAAAAAAGACAAAGAAGGACATTGTGTATTAATAAAAGAGTCAACCCAGCAAGAAGACATAACATTTTTATAAATATGACAGACCATCAAAAATATATGAAGCAAAAACAGAACTGAAGAGCTAAATAATTCTAGAGTAATAGTTGGTGATTTCAGTAGCTCCTTCTCTATAAAGGATAGAACAACCAAACAGAAAATAAGGAAATAGAGGACTTAACACAAAATATCAACTAGATTTAACGGACATATACAGAACACTATACCCAACAATAACAGCAAATGCTTTTCTCTCCAGTGTACATGAAATATTTTCACCAAGGTAGACCATATGTTAGGCCACAAATTAAGTCTCAATATGTTTGAAAATATAGATACTACACAAAGTATTGATGGCAGCAATGGCCCATCTGGAGCAGCCACTGCCATCACGCCAGCTGCAGTGGGAAGGCACGGCTGGGGCTGCACGCTCCACAGAGACAGCAGGAGAAGCGGGAGTCCCACTCCTTCTGAGTTGGGATGGGAGCTCCCTGGGTGCTGCTGCAGCCACCCAAGCCACAGCTGAAGACCTGGGCATCTGTGTGCTCTTGGAGCCTGGGAGCAGGTGGGACCCACACCTCACCCCACACCTCCAGCTGCCCAAACCATGGAGCAGGCAGGAGCTCTGCACACACACCCAAACCAGGCACAGCTGCAGCCACCCAAACTGCAGCTGCAGATTCAGGCAACCCTGCACTCTTGGAAGCCCAGGAAAGCCCCCCTGCCCTCACAGGCTCAGAAGTGTCTGCTCCCACTGCCTGGCTTCCCCTGCTGTTGGTGCCTGCTCAAATCTCAAAGCAAAGTCAGGGCCAAGCCCAGGTGCTGTCATGGCCCAGCTGAGTTTGCACACACTCAGGGCAGTGCTGACACACAAGCTCCCTGCCATGCCAGCCCCCTCCAAACAAGCATAGGAGGGAAGACAAGGGGAGGCTGAAGGCAGCTCAGCGCTGGTCTGAAGGCAGCTCAGCGCTGGTCTGAAAGCATCCCTTAGCACCTACAGCCTGGGTGCCATGAATGGCAGCAGGAGGCAGGCAAGTTCCTGAGTGGAAGTGGACAGATTCCCAGTGAGCCCCACTTTCAGGCAAGGGAGGATCTAAAGGCTGGGGGCTGGGCTGCCAGTCCCAGGGACCAGAGATGGAACTTGTGGTGCCTTTTGCAGGCCTGTCCATGGCCACCCATGGACCAATTGCCAATCAACTTCCTCCCCTCTGAGCCCCAAAAAAGCCACAGGCTCAGCCAGAACAGACATCAGGAGGACCAGCTTCAGAGTGGACTACCCACTCCAGGGTCTTCTGTCTGCTGAGAGCTGCAGAGATGTTGGGACCACCAGATGCAGAGAGGAGCTACCCACTCCAGGGCCTCCTCTCTGCTGAAAGCTGAGAAGACATTGGAATGACCTGCCTGCAGAGAGGAGCTTCCCACTCCAGGGTCTCCTCTCTGCTAGGAACAGAGCATTCATCAGGGCACCCTGGTTACAGAAAGGAGCTGGCCCCTGAAGATTTCTTCTGATCTGTTATATCACTCAATAAAGCTCCTCTTTGTCTTGCTCACCCTCCACTTGTCTGCGTACTTCATTCTTCCTGTGCACAAGCCCAAATGGCAAGGATAAAAGAGCTGTGACACAAAAAGAGCTGAGACGTACTCCCTTGCTCACCACATTGTGAGTGAAGAGAAGGAAACAAGAGCTATGGCTCTTCAGGTAGCCCAGATCTGGGAACTCCCCAAGGCAGGGTTGTGACTCCCTCTTTGGGGGCCCTGCAGTTCCTGGCATCTCCAAGCCTCCAGGCATCACTGTGTTCCCCCATTCCAGCCTTGGAAGCTGCTTGTGGTGTGCCTGGTCCAGCTGCAGCCTTGCAGAGGGCCAGCACCTGTGCCAGCACCTGCAGCTCCCCACCACACTGCAGCAACCAACATGTCTGACTGTGCAGTGGCCAGACCCCATGCTCACTCACACACCCCTGGCTATTCCACATCTGATCACCCTTGGCAGGCATGGGACCCAGTCCAGTAGGTCAAGCACAGCCTGCCAGGGTAAGTTGGTGAAATAGCCTAGCCACAGAGGTTTCTAGCCAGAAAAATGACACCCTGAAGATCCTGTAACTGTACATTATCTGACAACTTGGGATGAAGTTCCTGTCTCTGAAAAAATAATAAAAAAAAAACTTTTTTTAAATTAGCCAGTCAAGGTGGTACATGCCTTTAGACCCAGCTACTCAGGAGACTGAGGTGGGAGGATTGCCTAAACCAAGGACTTCAAGGCTACAGTGAGCAAGGATAACACCACTGCACTCCAGCCTGGGTGACAGAGTGAGACCCTGCATCTTTATAATTAATTAAATTAAAAAGTGAGAAAGAAATAAAAGAGAACAAAAGACCACCATCTCTTACAAACATTGATGCAACAATCTTCAACAAAGTATTAGCAAACCAAAACTTGCAGCACATTAAAAGCATTTTACACAATCACCAAGTGGGATTTATTCCTGGAATGCAAGGATGGTTCAATGTATTAGAATCCACCACTGTAATAAACAACATTAACAAAATGAAGGGGAGGAAACCACATGATCTTTTCAATTGGTGCAGAAAAGGCATATGACAAAATTCAATACCATTTCATGATAGAAAACACTCAACAAACTAGGAACAGAAGGAAACCACCTTAACATAATAAAAACCATATATGAAAAAACCCACAGCAAACATCATATTCAATGGTAAAACAATAAAAGCTTTTCTTCTCATATCAAGAATAGAGCAAGAATGCCCACTTTTGCCATTTGAATTCAACATAACACTGGACATTCTATGAAGAACAATTAGGCAAGAAAATGAAAAGACATCTAAACTGGAAAGGAAGAAGTAAAATTATCTCTGTTTACAGATAATATAATTTTATACATAGAAAACCCTCAAGATTCTAACAAAAGAAACTATTAGAACTAATAATGGAATTCAACAAAGTAGCAGGATACAAAGTTAGCACATAAAAATCAGTTGCATTTCTACATACTAACAATAAACAATCTAAAAGGGAAAATATGAAAATTCAGTTTACAATAGCATCAAAAAGAATAAAACACTTAGGAACTAACCTAAACAAAGAAGTAAAATATTTTACAATGAAAATTATGAATCACTGCTGAAATTAAAGAAGACTTAAACAAATGGAAATGCATCCTATGTTCATAGATTGGAAGACAATATGGTTAAGATGTCAATACTACCCAAAGTGATCTGCAGATTCAATGCAAAACCTACCAAAATCCAAATGGCATTTTTTGCAGAAATAGAAAAACCCATCCTAAAATTCATATAGAATCTCAAGGACCCAAAATAGCCAAAACAACCTGAAAAAAAGAACAAAGCTGGAGGACTCACATTTCCTGATTTTAAAACTTACCACAAAGCTATAATAATTAAAATACTGTGGTAGTGGCATAAAGACAGACACATATACCAATGGAATAGAATTAAGAGCCCAGAAATGAACCCAGATAGATAGATAGATAGATAGATAGATAGATAGATAGATAGAGATATATATGGTTAAATGATTTTTGACAAGAATGCCAAGACCATTCAGTGGGGAAAAGACAGTCTTTTCAACAAAGAATCCTGGGAAAATGGGATATTCACATGCAAAAGAATAAAATTGGATCCTTATCTAATCCATATTCAAACATTAAATCAAAATTGATCAGAGGCCAGGCACAGTGGCCCAGCACTTTGGGAGGCCAAGGCAGAGGATTGCTTGAGGCCAAGAGTTTGAGAACAGCCTGGGCAATATAGCAAGACTCTCATCTCTACGATAAGTTTAAAACAAAATGAAACAATTTTTAAAATGTTTAAATGGATCAAAAGCCTAAACGTAAGACTTAAAACAATAAAACATTTAGAAGAAAACACAGGGCAAAAACTTCGCAACATTGGATTTGGCAATCATTTCTCAGATTCAACATCAAAGGCACAGACAACAAAAGAAAATATAGACAAATTGGACTTTCTAAAAATTTTTAAATTTTGTACATCAAAAGACACTATCAACCAAGTAAAAACACAACCCACAAAATGAAAGAAAATATCATATCTAATAAGGGATTAATATGCAGCATACATAGAGAACTTCTAAAACTCAACAAGAAGACAACCTGATTCAAAAATGACCAAAAGTCTTAAGGTGACTCACCTACTTTGCAGGATGCCTGGGAGTTGCCATCTGCTCGTCCCCTTTACACTTACAAAGCCAATGGACCAAAATGTGGCTGTCTTTTTTTTCTACGACTAGGAATTGGAAGCAGTGGCCGGCAGGCCAGTGCGACCTCTGGTTCCTGTCTATTTATGAGCCTACTCTCTTTGAGTCCTGCGGTGGCCTCAGAGCTGGCAGAAGCACACTGGGTTTGTCCCTGCCTCCCTCCAACTATGAGATGGGCCATACTAAACTGCCCACAATATTGAAAAAAAAAAGTTTTAATGGGCAAAAGATTTAAACAGACATTTCTTTAAAGAAAATACACAAATAGCCAATAAGCACATGAAAAGATGTTCAATATCACTAATCATTGGGGAAATGCAAATCAAAACAATGAGATACCATCTCACACCCATTAAGAGGGCTACTGCCAAAAGAACAGAACAGAACAGAAGTGTTGGAGAGGGTGTGGAGAAATTGGGATGCTTGTGTACTGTTGGTGAAAATGTAAAATGTTACAGCACTGTGGAAAACAGTATGACAGTTCCTCAAAAAGTTAAAAATAGGATTAACTTATGAGCCAGCAATTCTATTTCTGTACCCAAAAACACTGAAAGCAGGGCCTTAAAGGATATTTGTATACCCATGTGGGTAGCAGCACTGCTGAGGATAGCTAAACCATGAAAGCAACCCATGGTCCATCAATGGATGAATGGGTAAGCAAAATGTGGTATATCTGTACATGAAATATATTCCATCTTAAAAGGGAAGGAAATTCTGATATAGGCTACAACATAGATGAATCTTGAGAACATTATGTGAAGTGAAATAAGCCGGTCTCTAGTAGACAGGTACTGTATGATTCCACTTATATGAGGTATTTACAGTAGTTCAAAATTATACAGTCAGACAGTAGAATAGTGGGTGCCAGCAGCTGGGGAAAGGGGAATATGGGGAATTATTGTTTAATGAATACAGAGTTTCAGTTTTACAAGATGAAATGAGTTATGGAGATGAATGATGGTGATGATTGCACAACATTATGAATGCATTTAAAAATACTGAACTGTGTACTTAAAAATAGTCAGGATGACAAATTTTTGTTTCATGTATTTTACCACAATTTTCAAATGGGGAAACATTTTATAATCATTTGAAAGGATAGGAGTGCTCATAGGGGTGAAGTTTAGAAGCTACTAACTTCAACATAAAATACTAACAACAGAGGAAAGAGAAAATCATTAACAGCAGCATCCAACCAGATTTCAATCAGTAGGGTTTCATAATTCATTATGTTCAACTAAATAGGGATCCCTGAACTGTCAATATAAAATTTATTGTTCTAAATGCAATTACACTGTAAGCACTGTTAAACCTTGGGATATTGATTATTTGAACATTTAGACAAATAAAAGTATTAAAATATTATAAAAATTAAAAGACTTAGTTAAGAAATCATAACATCTATGAATATACAATCATGTTTTCCCTGAAGATATAACTTCAATCCCAAAATAAATTTTCAAATATAAAATAGCTATAATAATGTTTCAACCAATAATTTTATATTACCATAAAATTGGAAGAGAAGTAGCTAGTTTTAGAATAATAAGAAAATGTTAGTAATAAAGCATTCTTTGGAAATATGGAGCAAAATTCTGTTACCATGGGCTTTGTTTTAGATCCATGATTTGATAAAATTCATGTGTCCCTTTCTATTTATTATAAAAGAGATAAAACCTACCACAGTAAAATGCCTCTAGGTCTATGCCTAGTGCCTTAGAAATAAAATTTATTATCAAAGAATGGCTAAAGCCTCAGCTCATCCAAAGAGCTCCTCCTACTGTTTCTCCAAAATGTAAAATGAGTCTGAAGAGAGGAACTTTAACTGAAGAACCAGAGCATGACAAAATCAAGGCATAGGAAACAGAAGAGTTAAAGCCCCTGAGTCAGGGCTGAGAGTCTGATTCTTAAACGGGAGGAGCTAAAAGTCAAACCCTGACAGGGACAAAGCTTCTAGGTTCATTCTCAGGGCCTTGCCTTCCCTTAAGCTGCTTTGTCTAAGAACTGTGCTCACTTGCAAATTTGCAGGGGCTTTTTGGCAATATCTGAACTCAAAGAAATGCAGCTCTAACAAGAAAATACCAAGCACATGACAGAGTGTGGCAGAGAATTTTTGAACAAAGCACCTCTTCCCATTATCCCCAGACACTCCAAGGCCAGTGTCTACTCTGCACACAAATCATCGTGAAGGAAGTGAAAGGTATATTCAGGTACAAAACAATTTTTTTAAATAAGTTGTTAGTAATAAGTTTCTAACAACTTAGAATTAATGTATTAATGTCTGATTAATTCAAATTCTTAGTCTGACATTTTGGCAAATGGATAGTAGAGTTTGTTTTCAGTCTATGGGCATGAGAGCCAATGCCTGAACCACAAAGAGAAAACAGTAAATGTGTTAATAATAAAGGTTCGAAGGTTATACACCAAACTTAACATGTGGGAAGATGAAGAGCTGGGGACAAAATAAGGTGTTTTTCTTTCTACTTGATATAATTCTATATTAGTTGAATTTTTTATAATGAGCATGTTTTATGTAAAACTTCTGAAATTTTATTTTTTAAAGAGTCATCTAAAATAATAATATTATCTGGGACATACTTACCCTTCTAGGTAATAATCCATGCTCTCCATTTGGTCACTTTGTTCAGTCATCCCATGGACTAGCTCCTTTGGGGCACCAGTCCCCAGACCAGGCACTGCAGAGGCTGCAAAGACAATCCTTGTAACAGCAAACATTTATGGAGTGCTATGTGGCAGGTACTGTCTCAAGAACTTATCAGAGCTATCCCATTTAATCCTCATCCAATTTTGTCAGACCCACTCCTCAAATGAGGAAACAAGGCACAGAGCAGTTAAGTAAATTGCTCAAGACCTCAGCTGACACTGATAGAACAGGTTGTTTGGCTTCAAGCTGCACCTTTAATCACTATGCTATTTTGCATCCCTAAGGGTGAAAACCCTTCCCAAACTCTGAGAGTTTACAGTCTAGTTGGAAAGAAATGTAGAAATCAATCACATATCATAGATGGTGTGATAAAGGTACACACAAAGAAAAAAGAAAGCTTGATTGAGTGTGGGTGGGAAGGGTGAGGAGTGTCAAGGAACATTTCCAAGAGGAAGCACCCAGCAAAGCCAAGAGCTGGTCTCCTCATAAGAGCTGAAGGAGGGGAGGGTAATGAACATCTACTCCACACCTGCCACTTACCAGGTGCTTGGTGGGTGTATTAGTCTGTTTTCATTTTGCTAGTAAAGACATACCCAAGACTGAGCAATCTACAAAAGAAAGAAGTTTAATGTATGCATAGGTCCACGTGGCTGGGGAGACCTCACAATCATGGCAGAAGGTGAAAGGCACATCTCACATGGTAGCAGACAAGAGAAGAAAGCTTGTGCAGGGAAACTCCCCTTTATAAAATCGTCAGATCTCGTGAGACTTATTCACTATCATGAGAATAGCACAGGAAAGACCCGCCCTCATGATTCAATTACCTCCCACTGGGTCCCTCCCACAACATTTGGTAATTATGAGAGTTACAATTCAAGAAGAGATTTGGGAGGGGACACACCAAACCATATCAGTAAGTGTTAACACAGATCATCTCTTTCTAGTCCCATAATAGGCTCTAGGAACTATGTGTTGTCTCTATTTTACTGATCAAGAGACTAATACCCCAAAAGTAAAATAACTTGTCTAAAACTGAAGAATTATTAAGTGCCAGAGCCAAGAACGAACTTTTATCTAACTCAGAAGCCCATGCTCTTTCCTCTCCCACCTCCCCCCACTACACACATGCACACACACACACACACAAGCACACACACATGCACACACACACATACAGAGCAGGAGGAGAAAAGTTAGAAACAGCAAAAAGACATTAAAACATCCTGTAAAAGGCTGGGCGCGGTGGCTCACGCCTGTAACCCAGCACATTGGGAGGCCGAGGCAGGCATATCACAAGGTCAGGAGATCAATACCATCCTGGCTAACACAGTGAAACCTCGTCTCTACTAAAAATACAAAATATTAGCTGGACGTGGTGGTGGGCGCCTGTAGTTCCAGCTACTTGGGAGGCTGAGGTAGGAGAATGGCGTGAACCAGGGAGGCAGAGCTTGCAGTCAGCCAAGATCACGCCACTTGCACTCCAGCCTGGACAACAGAGTGAGACTCCATCTCAAAAAACAAAAAAAACAAATCCTGTAAAAACAAAACAGTAATTAATAATAATAAAATAGTAAGTTAAAAATAATATACAGTGAGTCTCCATTGGTTAAATAAAATAATAATAACAAAATGGTAATAATAAAAATTAATTTAATAATAACAAATATACTGGCATGAGAAATCTCCGTACTCTGAAAGAAATCTCTTAAATAAGTAGCAGGCTATTGATCTGAGGTCATCTCCATACCTTGAGTTCCCACAAACAAATTGCAACTTTAGTGAGTAAACAAACTGAAAATCTAACTTTGAAATATAACAAATGGTCAGTCTTGGCCAACCACAGCAGCTGAACTCTAGCCAATCACAGGCTGCCACCTACTCAGATCATGTTCAAATAGGGCAAACATCAAGCTGTAGCCAGTCAAGCTCTTTCTGCACTTTCCTTTACTATGTAAACATACTCACTTCCAACTGTGCTTACTGAGCTCTCTGAACTTTTGCTGGTTCTAAGTACTGCCAATGCATGAATTACTTTTTGCTCAGATAAACTCTGCTAAATTTAAATTGACAAAGGCTTTTATTTTAACAGACAAAGCTATCCAGCCACAAAGTGAACTATCATAAGATGAACTTCCATTCCTGGAAATGTTTGTGCAAATTTTTAACATCTGTCAGCCTGTCCTGGAAGGCCCAAGGTGAAACTTTGGACTATCCAACCTCTAGGGGTTCTTAAATCACAGTGGGTTTCTATGGTTACAGTTACCCTAAGAAGTTAAGTAGAGCCACAAAATAAAGTTCCACTTTGGACTGGTTTTTGTTTCTGTGGCTACACTGTCAGTTCTCTGAAGAGAAAGTTGAGTTTCATCCTCTTTGTTTTCCTCACTCTTCTCAAGGTCACCCATGACCTTTGAGAGACAAATCTAATTGCTGTCTCTCTGTTCTCATCTTACTTTACCTCTCTGCAGCACTATACACTTCCTCGCTAAAACACTTTTTATATTGATTTCCATAGCTGCACCTCTCCATCTTCCTGCCTGTTACACTGGCTGGTCCTTCTCCATCTTTTTTGCTGCTCCTCCTCCTCTTCCCAACTTCAACAATGTTGTGACTTGGAGACGCAGTTCTGCACCACCTTTTCTTGGATCTATACTCTCTCCCAACATCAGCTGGTCATGGCCCTGATCTTCCAATGCCACCTATATACAAATGACACCCAAGTGTGTATCTTCAGCTCTGACTTATCTAATATCAATGTTTTCATGTCCAGTAGGCATCTGAAACTAAGCACATTCAATCAAACCCTTAATTTCCACCCCCTAAACCTCTTCTTTCCCATCTCAGGAAATTGTTCAGGACAAAGACCTCTTTCGCTCAATCCCCACATCTAATCCATCAATATATTGTGTTGTTTCTCTCTCTAAAATACATTTTGGAATCAACTACTTCTCAGCATTTCTACTATTTCCACCTTAGACCAAGACCCTGGACTTACCTGGCTTATCTGAAATAGCCCTGGTGCTCTTCCTGCACCCACTCTTGCCCACACAGTCATTCTCCTCACAGCAGCTAGAATTGCACGTACAATAAAATCTAAACTCTTCATCGAGATCTTACAAGATCCCAGATGGCCCAATCCCTGCCTGCCTCTCTGTGCTTATCTTCCATTACGCCTCTTTTGCTCACCAGGCTCTGGCTACAAGAGCTCCTTCCAGTACCTTGAACATGCCAAGTTTGCTCCTGCCATAGGCCTTTGCACTTGTTTCCAATGCCTGGGGTGCTCTTTTCCTTCCCCTCTCTAGCTGACTCCATTTTCTTAAATAATACCCCCTCAGGGAGGCCTTTTCCACTCCACACCTGTCACTCTCTATTACATTAACCTATTTTATTTTCTTCATAGCCTCTTGTTAACTTATTTATTGCCTTTATTCCCAAGGAAAAGTAAACTCTAAGAGAGCTGGGACTTCACCCATCATGTTCACCAGTGACCCAGTGCCTAGAACAGTGCCTGGCATAAAATAGGTGCTTAATAAATATTTTTGAAGAAATTCAATATAAGTATTAAAGAAAGGTTTTTGCTTAATAGAGTCTACTGATGACTTTATGCCACAACTGGAGTTAAAGATGTTTAAAAAGCTTTGATTTCTGTTATAAACAAGTGACTAGAGAATCCCCGGTTGCCCAGGTTGCCCCAACAAGTTTACCATGGATCTGTTACTAGTAGTGCTGAAAGAGATAACAACCAATAACTCTGGGGCTCAACTTCCTTTGCTTTGCATTCTCAATCTCTTAATGCAGGAAACACAGTTTAAATGATAACTCTGCCTCTTTCTTCCAGGCCCCCAGTGTTATTATTTGAAATGAAGAGACACCAAAGCAGAAAGCCTGCTTTAGGCCAATATACAAATTATCTCATTGATATTGTCATATGTGTGTCATGTTCCCACGGGGGAACTATCCATAAGTAATGTCATGAGCCACTTGCGGTTTCATATGAAACATCTCCACATGGACATCCTCTGCAATTTCTGATGAGTTTGTAGTTCCATTGGAGTACATTTTTTAGAAATGTTCATTATTTTTAGATATTAAAGCAAATCTCATAAGGAGGATTAAGGATTAGGTGTTATCAATGTAAAGAGAAAATAATCATTCTTTATCATTACTGCATTATGTGGAAAAAATGACTTCCTTTCACTGAGTTTTGGTTTAAACCACTATAGTGAAAGTGGCTTCTGAAAAATTGTCTCAGGTAACTTTTATAGTCATAATAGGGAAAAATATAATTTGCCATCAGTAGCCTATCATTTCTACACTTCTCAGTTATTTGTGACCTGAATAAATAAGGCCTATGGCTTAATAGGATAAGAATGCTGCTAAGGGCCAGGCGCGGTGGCTCAAGCCTGTAATCCCAGCACTTTGGGAGGCCGAGACGGGTGGATCACGAGGTCAGGAGATCGAGACCATCCTGGCTAACACAGTGAAACCCCGTCTCTACTAAAAAATACAAAATCTAGCCGGGCGAGGTGGCGGGCGCCTGTAGTCCCAGCTACTCCGGAGCCTGAGGCAGGAGAATGGCGTAAACCCGGGAGGCGGAGCTTGCAGTGAGCTGAGATCCGGCCACTGCACTCCAGCCTAGGCGACAGAGCCAGACTCCGTCTCAAAAAAAAAAAAAAAAAAAGAATGCTGCTGCTAAGATATGTAGCAGCAAAGATAAACCCTCTTTTCTGTCCTCCCCAAGAATATGAAATGGAGGTGCAAGTCATGATCCTTTCAAAAAAGCAAGGCTGCACACCCAGAGCCTTTCTAAGCAGTCCTACTTCGAAGAGACACATACAGTGAAGTTCTGGGGCTGCCTTAAATAAGGTAATGCAGGGAGGAAAATCTTTTCTTGTTATAAGCATCTGAATACCTCAAGAAAAAATATTTCAAGGTTGTGTTATTGGTTTATTGTTCATCATCTTCACATTTCCACTTGCCTATCTAACCACAGCTGAATATTTCATTTCCAACTCCCCTGTTAATGTTACAACTACAAATTAATTTCATTTCCTTGTTGGTAATATGTTACATTGCTTGATAAGGTTTTAAAAGATTATCAGAAAAAAGGTGCCAGAACAGTGCAAAATATCACCACATCCCTAAAGAAAAAAGGCTAGAGATCTCTGGCATAGTGGCAACTTGCCAGCCCTCAAAATTACTGAAAAACAACTGAAATTTTTAGTCTATGAATTTCAAATCCTTTGACCAATACCCTGATATAGATATCTACAACCTTCATTTGCTTTTGTTTATCTAACAAATGACATGAAGATGTAATGCTCTGATGAGATGAAATTGAATGTGTGTGTGCACACACCTGTGTGTGCATTTGAATGTGTGTGAAAAGGAAGACACCTATTTTCCAGGGTGTGTCAAAGATGTACCGTTCTTAATGACTTCTATCTGGGATTTACTTGTATTCAAATGTTTAAGTTTTTCTTCCTTCCAAACATCTAAGCCATACTAAATTAATGGAAGAAAGTGGTAATTGTTTACTAAGGGAACAAAACAGAATGTCACATTAAGAAATCATTGGAGGCCGGGCGCGGTGGCTCAAGCCTGTAATCCCAGCACTTTGGGAGGCCGAGACGGGTGGATCACGAGGTCAGGAGATCGAGACCATCCTGGCCTACACGGTGAAACCCCGTCTCTATTAAAAAATACAAAAAACTAGCCGGGCGAGATGGCGGGCCCCTGTAGTCCCAGCTACTCGGGAGGCTGAGGCAGGAGAATGGCGTGAACCCGGGAGGTGGAGTTTGCAGTGAGCTGAGATCCGGTCACTGCACTCCAGCCCGGGCGACAGAGCGAGACTCCGTCTCAAAAAAAAAAAAAAAAGAAATCATTGGAAACCCTGTTATCCATAACCACCATCCTACTCTAAAAATTAAAGAAAGAAGAGCACTGGAGTTAAAGTTACATTCCCACGCAAACCAAAGACATTTTTGCCTCTTCATATAAACTGTAAACTCCTCTCTCTCTCTAACAGGGTTTGTATCATATCTCTGGATTCTATCCCAATGCCCTACAAATTGAAGGTACCAAATACCTATTTTCTTTTTTATTATTATTATACTTTAAGTTCTCAGATACATGTGCACAATGTGCAGGTTTGTTACATAGGTATACATGTGCCATAGTGGTTTGCTGCACCCATTAACCCATCATCTAAGTTTTAAGCCCAGCATGCATTAGGTACTTGTCCTAATGCTCTCCCTCCTCTTGCCCCCAAGCCCAAATAGTCCCCGGTGTGTGATATTCCCCTTCCTGTGTCCATGTGTTCTCATTGTTCAAATCACATTTGTGAGTGAGAACATGCAGTGTTTAGTTTTCCATTCTTATGTTAGTTTGCTGAGAATGATGGTTTCCAGTTTCATCCATGTCCCTGTAAAGGACATGAACTCATTCTTTTTTATGGCTGCATAGTATTCCATGGTGTACATGTGCCACATTTTATTTATCTAGTCTATCATTGATGGGCATTCGGGTTGGTTCCAAGTCTTTGCTATTGTGAACAGTGCTGCAATAAACATAAATGTGCATGTGTCTTTATAGTAGAATGATTTATAATCCTTTGGGTATATACCCAATAATGGGATTGCTGGGTAAAATGGTATTTCTGTTTCTAGATCCTTGAGGAATCGCCACCCAAATACATATTTTCTAAGAATTATGATGATAATGAATTAACTCCTCTAATTCCTACCAGGAAATATATTCCATACATAATTAGACCCATGTTTCTCAAAACATGTTTCACAAAAGATGTATGCCTTGCAACATGGATGGCTGTTCTACTAAAAATGGGAGAAAAGAAAATTCTTTAGCTAAGTAAGATTGAGAAACCTAAGCATAAAGTTAAATAAGTTGCATTACCACATAATTTCTTAAGAAATTTTAAAACATTTTTGTGCATTGTGAAACTCTAAAAGACAGCTAAAGTTTGCAACATTTCCCATAATTGTTTGATAAGGAAAACTTATGAAACCTTGAAGGGTACTAGTGTCTTACAGACCAAAGTTTAAGAAATGCCACATTAGATGAATGTTAAGTGAGTGCCCACTATACAAAAGGATAGTGTTCATTGAAATATACCCTTTCTTTCAGCCCTGGGGATTTTTTTCATCTGTAAACAGATGATAATAACACCTACCTCACAGGGTTGCCATGAAACTGGAATGAAATCAAATATATGCAATGCCAAGTCTAGCACAAAGAGGACCAAAATGAACTCTCCTCCTCTGTCCATAAAGGCATTACTGTGAGGAAACTGAAATTGTCCTGAATTTTGTTGCACTTATACACACCTCTGTATAGGTTTGTATGCCTGGGGACAGAACTGTATCATATGACACTCCATTATCTGGTTCAGGAGTTAAGTCAGTCCAGCCAAAGCCATCTCTCACCCAACTAGGATTTTAGTTCCTTAACTTCATAAACCTCCATCCACCACTGCCTTCCTTAATTAGACCTATGATTCCTCACACACAGTCAACACACTTGTAAAGACCCAGGCATTCAAGCATAAACCAGAAATATAGTACATCCGGTTGCCAAAATGGTTAAGTACTTTATTAGCGAAGGCTCTTAAGCATATATATATGTGTGTGTGTGTGTGTGTGTATATATATGTGTGTGTGTGTATATATGTTATTTAGGGTCATACAAGTGCTGAACAGTACACTAGAACTGCTTTTAGTTTCTAATCTGTTTTAACAACACTGCATGGCGAAGTTGATTAAAATAAATATTCAAATAAAATCTAAGTTGAACAAAGCAATACAAACATGTTTAAGCCTCAAGTGCATGCAGCCACAGAATATGCTCTTGGGCATTGCTCCATAAGGGGCTGCTATCCTCTGCCTCCTTGAAGGCACCCATGTCAGGGGTTGCCCGATCCAGGGAGCTGGTTAAGAATATGAGAATGTGCGCACAGAAAGGCAGGCAACAGCACAAACAGCCATGCTTCTAGAAGGTTCTAGGGAGAGAGCAGGAGCAGTGCAGAGGGAATAAGAATGAGCAGGCAGAGGACCTGGGGTCATGAGACCTTTGGGTGGGAGGAGCCAGTGGCCGGGAAGGTTCTAGTGTGTTCCATCTCCCAGCAGCTGCCTGCTTCTACGAGGTCTTGCGGAGCCAGCACCTGGGCCTGGACAGCCACAGCCCCCTAGCTTCGCCCACCGCCTTCCGACCATAGACCCCCACAAAGTGAACGTGCTTTGAGCCTTTGTGAAAATGTGTAAACAAGATCCAAGCGTTCTGCACACCAAGGAAATGTGTTTCCTGAGGGAGAGGGTGGAGAGCATCGGGGGTAAAGTATCACCTGCTACTTGGAAAGCGAAATCAGAAGAAAATACCAAGGAAGAAAAATCTGGTAGTAAGAAGGTGGAGGAAGACTTAAAGGCAGATGAACCATCAAGTGAGGAAAGTTGTCTAGGAATTGATAATAAAGGTGTGATTGAACCAGACACTGATGGCCCTCCAGAAATGGGAGATGAAATGCAGAGATAACAGAGGAGATGATGGATCAGGCAAATGATAAGAAAGTGGCTGCTATTGAAGCCCTAAATCACGGTGAACTGCAGAAAGCCATTGACTTATTCACAGATTCCATCAAGCTGAATCCTCACTTGGCCATTTTATATGCCAAGAGGGCCACTGTCTTCGTCAAATTACGGAAGCCAAATGCTGCCATCTGAGACTGTGACAGAGCCATTGAAATAAATCCTGATTCAACCTAGGACACAGGAAATTGCAGAACGTCAGAGAAAGTATGAACGAAAATGTGAAGAGCAAGAGACCAAAGAAAGAATAGAAAGAGTTAAGAAGGCTCAAAAGAGCATGAGAGAGCCCAGAGGGAGGAAGAAGCCAGACAAGCCAGACAATAGTCAGGAGCTCAGTCTGGCTCTTTTCCAAGTGGCTTTCCTGGGGAAATGCCTGGTGATTTTCCCAGAGGAATGCCTGGAATGGAGGGGGCATATCTGGGATGGCCAGAAGGCCTTGACCCAATAAAATTCTCAGTGAGCCAGAGGTTCCTGTAGCCATACAGGATCCAGAAGTTATGGTGGTCTCCCAGGCTGTGGCTCAGAACCCAGCAAATATGTCAAAATACCGCAGCAACCCAAAGGTTATGAATCTTATCAGTAAATTGTCAGCCAAATTTGGAGGTCAAGCGTAATGCCCTTCTGATAAATAAAGCCGTTGCTTAAGGAAAGGCAACCTAGATCACCTTATGAATGTTGCAGTAATACAAACCAGTGTACCTCTGACCTTCTCATCAAGACAGCTGGAGTGCTTTGAAGATAATCCCTACCCCTCTCCCCCCAATGCAGCTGAAGTATTTTACAGTGGTTTGCCATTAGGGTATTCATTCAGATAATGTTTTCCTACTAGGAATTACAAACTTTAAACCCTTTTAAACCTTAAAATATTTAAAACAAATTTAAACGGTCTGTTAATTCTTATATTTTCTTTATTAATCATTTTGGATATTTTATTTGAATTATCGGGCAGGAAAATACTTATGTATGGAAGATTATTGCTCTAATTTGAGTGAAATAAAAGTTTGTTAGTGCGAAGCAAAAAAAAAAATGTTTAAGCCTCTTGCGATGCACAATTCATCAGTGATACATTAGTGCCCTCTGCTGCTGGTTGAGTTTTCCAACAGCTCAGAATTTCAGTATGGTTTTTCTTTTTCTCCTTTTTTTCTTTTCTTTTAAAAACATTACAGTGTATTGTTTTGGTTCAACATTTTATACATTAATTAATAAAATTAGTGGAATGGTAATCAGGATGCATGACATTATTTTAAATTATTATTGCTTGTGTTTTGACATCAATGTAAAGAAATTTCTTGACCAAAATTACTTAAAGATTTCATATTGAGCTGCAATCATGGAACACAGCATACATTATTGTTCTTTAATTGTAAAATATTCTATAAAAAGGAATTTATGTAGCTAGCCTGATAGCATATTGTATAGGTTCCAATTTTTATTGATTATAAAATATAATTTACCCCTCATTTTGCATGGCTTATTTCTTAGGGTTGCCAGATTTAGCAAATAAAACTATGTCCCAGGTACTTGCATGGAACCTATTTCTACTAAATACTTATACTAAAAAATGCTAACTCGTTAGGTTAAAAAAGTATTTATGGTTGACCTGAAATTCAAATTTAACTGGATTTCATGTATCTTACCTTGTGACCTTATGTATACTCATGTGTGCACTGAATTTCATCATTGAAATTCTTTCCTTTTATGATAATCAGAGTTTATCCTACCATAATAATGACTAAAACCCCCAACATATCTTTCTTTATTTTCTATTTCTTTCCTCACGTTTTGTGAAACACTGAGTACTGAGTAGGTTTTCACATATCAATGCTTAATGCACAAAACTGAATTAGCAGAGTTCATTAGTCACGAGATTAAAAGCATTTGTTCTTAAAGGAAGAGTTATTTAGTTAACGGATGGATTAAGTAAGAACAATCCTGAATTCCTCAACTTCCTTTATGGAGCAACAAACACACTATATAAAAGCATATAAAAGTTTTGTTTTGTTTTAAGAATGGTAAGTTTGAAAGTAAAGGCACCCAGATGCAACATTATCCTGAAGCATGATTCTCAAGCTTGCACAGCCGAACTTGTGGAAGTTTTTTGGGGTTTTGTGTGTTTGTTTTTGAGACAGGTTCTCACTCTGTCACCCAGACTGGAGTACAGTGGCACAACCACAGTTCACTGCAGCCCCAAACTCTTGGTCTCAAGCGATCCTCCCACATCAGCTTCCTAAGTAGCTGGGACTAGGTGCACCACCATGCCTGGCTAATTTTATTTATTTATTTATTTTATTTTAGAAACAGAGTCTCACTATGTTGTCCAGGCTGGTCTCAAACTCCTGGCCTCAAGTAATCCTTCTGCCTCAGCCTCCAGAGTTGCTGGTATTACAGGTGTGAGCTACTGTGTCTGGCCAGAGAGTGCTTCTTGATTTTAATATACACATGAATGAAACAAATTGATCTAGCAGAATCTGGGCATTTCTAATTAGCATCTAGTTGATGCCATTGCTGCTAAACCAAGGACCATACTTTGAGAAGAAAGATTTTAGGAGAGACCAAAAAAGAAAAAGCAATTTGTTTCAATATGGAACTACATAATGCCTGTGTGAATTGAAAATGCAGAGTACTTACCAGCACATTACTGCCAGAATGTAATGATAACTGACATAGAAACGAAGGATGGGAGCAGAGATGAAAGGAAACGAATCTTAATAGTCCTGCAGTGGTGTTTAGTGTGCCATCTTCAGTTCCTTTATCATTTTCTGTTACAGTATCTCTCACTGGCAAAACGGAATCAATATTTGCTCCCTCACTACTTTTTCAGAATTTGAGAATTTGCATTAGATCATTTTATATGCAGCATCCCAAATACACAGTAATTTAAAGCATACAAGTTGAGACCACATTAGAATTAAGTTCATAGTTTATTTCCATCAGACCTATTTTAACCATTTTGGTCTGTTGGAGCTTAAAGTAGCAAGATGCAGATTGTGCAACCATGTGGAGCTGATCAAGTCAACCCCCGAAAGTGTAATTGGTAAATCTTTTCAAGTGCTTTTGAAAAATTAATCAAGGCAGGTTTGGTGAACCTTTGCTGAGAGTGTCATTAGAACAAATGACTTGGTTCCCAATAAATTATCATAAAGGAAAACTCCAGCTGCAAATCCCAAGGTGACCCATTTATCTCGCTTGAATGGAAAATAATGACTTTTTAAGCACTGCAAATAATTCCGCTGGTTTAAAATCAATTTGGTTAACACAATTAAATTGAACTATTTGATCTTTCAGGTTCAAAAACCACCAACTTGACTCAAACATTAACATTTTAATATGGAAACAACCACCATAATCTTCCAATGCCTTCTAAAATGGTTTATAGGAACACGTTGTAGAAAACAGTGCGTATAACATTGTCTTCAAAATCTTTCCAGAATCAGTAACAAAAATTAGTATTGAAATATTCTGCCTTAAGCACTCATATTTCACCTCAAAGCCAATGCCTTTTTTTTTTTTTTTTTTTTTTTGACACAGTCTCACTTTGTCACCCAGGCTGGAGTGCAGTGACGTGATCTCTTCTTACTGCAACTTCCATCTCCTGGGTTCAAGTGATTCTCCTGCCTCAGCCCCCCAAGCAACTGGGACTACAGGCATGTGTCACCACATCCAGCTAATTTTTGTGGGGTATATATAAAATTTAAGGACTGAGATACATGTGCAGAACGTGTAGGTTTGTTACATAGGTATACACGTGCCATGGTGATTTGCTGCACCCATCAACCCATCATATACATTAGGTATTTCTCCTAATGCTATCCCTCTCCTAGCCCCCTACCCCCCAATAGGCCCCAGTGTGTGATGTTCCCCTACCTGTGTCCATGTGTTCTCATTGTTTAAATCACACTTATGAGTGAGAACATGCAGTGCTTCATTTTCTGTTCCTGTGTTAGTCTGCTGAGAATGATGGTTTACAGCTTCATCCATGTCCCTGCAAAGGACATGAATTCATCCTTTTTTATGGCTGCATAGTATTCCATGGTGTATATGTGCCACATTTTCTTTATCCAGTCTATCATTGATGGGCATTTGGATTGGTTCCAAGTCTTTGCTATCATCAATAGTACTGCAATAAACT
Source organism: Rhinopithecus bieti (assembly GCF_001698545.2). Taxonomy (NCBI): domain Eukaryota; kingdom Metazoa; phylum Chordata; class Mammalia; order Primates; family Cercopithecidae; genus Rhinopithecus; species Rhinopithecus bieti. The sequence continues at coordinate 25,997 of NW_016830379.1, forward strand.
TACGTGTGCATGTGTCTTCATAGTAGAATGACTTATAGTCCTTTGGGTATATACCCAGTAATGGGATTGCTAGGGTCAAATGGTATTTCTGTTTCTAGATCCTTGAGGAATCGCCACACTGTCTTCCACAATGGTTGAAATAATTTACACTCCCAACAGTGTAAAAATGTTCCTATTTCTCCACATCCTCTCCAGCATCTGCTGTTTCCTGACTTTTTAATGATCACAATTCTAACTGGCATGAGATAATATCTGATTGTGGTTTTGATTTGCATTTCTCTAATGACCAGGGATGATGAGCTGTTTTTCATATGTTTGTTAGCCACATAAATGTCTTCTTTTGAGAAGTGCCTGTTCATATCTTTCTCCAACTTTTTGATGGGATTGTTTCTTTCTTGTAAATTTAAACAAGTTCCTTGTAGATTCTGGATATTAGCCCTTTGTCATATGGATAGATTGAAAAATTTTCTCCCATTTTGTAGGTTGACTGTTCACTCTGATGATAGTTTCTTTTGCTGTGCAGAAGCTCTTTAGTTTAATTAGATCCCATTTGTCAATTTTGGCTTTTGTTGCTATTGCTTTTGGTGTTTTAGTCATGAAGTCTTTGCCCATGTCTATGTCCTGAATGGTATTGCATAGGTTTTCTTCTAGGGTTTTTATGGTTTTAGGTCTTATAATTAAGTCTTTAATCCATCCTGAGTTAATTTTTGTATAAGGTGTAAGGAAAAGGTCCAGTTTCAGTTTTCTGCATATGGCTAGCCAGTTTTCCCAACACCATTTATTAAATAGGGAATCTTTCCCCATTGCTTGTTTTTGTCAGGTTTGTCAAAGATCAGGTGGTTGTTGATGTGTGGTGTTATTTCTGAGGCCTCTGTTCTGTTCCATTGGTCTATATATCTGTTTTGGTACCAGTACCATGCTGTGTTGGTTACTGTAGCCTTGTACCTGAGACTTTGCTGAAGTTGCTTATCAGCTTAGGGAGATTTGGGGCTGAGACGATGGAGTTTTCTAAATATACAATCATGTCATCTGCAAACAGAGACAATTTGACTTCCTCTTTTCTTCTTTGAATACCGTTTATTTCTTTCTCTTGCCTGATTGTTCTGGCCAGAACTTCCAATTCTATGCTGAATGGGAGTGGTGAGAGAGAGCATCCTTGTCTTGTGCTGGTTTTCAAAGGGAATGCTTCCAGCTTTTGCCCATTCAATGTGATATTGGTTGTGGGTTTGTCATAAATAGCCCTTATTATTTTGAGATACATTCCATCAATACCTATTTTATTGAGAGTTTTTAGCATGAAGGGGTGCTGAATGTTTTCAAAGGCAGGCCTTTTCTGTATCTATTGAGATAATCATGTGGTTTTTGTCATTGCTTCTGTTTATGTGATGGGTTACATTTATTGATTTGCATATGTTGAATCAACCTTACATCAAAGGGATGAAGATGACTTGATCTGGCTGTGGCATCTGTCACCCCATTGATCACCAGGCTTGGTTTGGCTGATCTGACTGGCTAGGCAGGTGACCCCTTCCTCCCTCACTGCTCCATGTATGTCCCTCCCAAAGCTGTGGACTCAGTCAAAGAGGACGACCATCCCGGATAGAGGAGGACTGGTCTTTGGTCAAGGGTATAGGAGTAGCTGCACTCCCTTGCTAGACCCTCCAAACAAGTTCTCAAAACAAAATTTTTAACTAGCCAGATGTGGTGGCATACAGCTGTATCCCACCCACTCAGGAGGCTGAGGCAAGAGGATCACATGAGCCCTCTTGCCTCAGAGTTCACGGTTACAGTGAGCTATGATTGTACCACCACACTCCAAACTGGGCAATAGAGCAAGACTCTGTCTTAAATAAATAAACAAGAAAAATAAAATTTTAATTGCTAAAAAAAAAAGGAAGATTTAAATAAGTGGAGACATAGTCTCTGTTCATTAATTTGAATGTTCATAATTTGGAAGACTTGATGTTGTTAAGATAAGAATTTTCCCCTAATTGATCTATAGCTTCAGTGCAATCCCAGTCATAAATCCCAGCAGGCTTTTTCATAGAAATTGACAAGTTGATTCTAAAATGTGTATAGAAATACAGAAGACCTAGACTGGTCAAAACAACCTTGTAAAAGAAAAATAAAGCTGAAGGACTTACAATTCTGACCTTAAGACTTACTATAAAGTAACCAAGACAATGTATTACTGGCTTAAGCATAAATAAATAGATCGGTAGAACCAAATATAAAATCTGGATATAGACCAACACATATATAGTCCATTGATTTGCAACAGACACCAAAGCAGTTCAATGAGGAAAGTATTTTCAACAAATGGTTCTAGAACATCTGGACAGCTATAAGAAAAAGAGTAAACCTGAACTCTTCACACCGTACACAAAAATGAATTTCATATATATATTTATAAACTTAAATATAAAAGCTAAAACTATAAAGCTCTTAGAATAAAATGTAAAAGACTATTTTCACAACTAGGAGTAGACAAAAATTTGTTAGGACACAGAAATCAATAACAATAAAATGGTTTTAATTGGTAAATTAGACTTAAAAATTAAAGACCTCTGCTCATTGAAAATGTTAAGAATATGAATAGGCAAGCCACAGATTGGAAGAAAATATTCATGAAACATTTATCTGATACAAAAAAACTTTTAAGTGAAAATAGAAAGGTTTTTTATAACTCAACAGTAAAAGAAAACAATCCAAGAAAAAATGGGCAAAATATTTGAACAGACAATTTTACAAAGGGAATTTATTTTAAGATTTAAAATTGTCTGATAAACACAAGAAAATTGTTTAATATCATTAGTCATCAAAGAAGTGGAAATTGAAACTATAATGAGAAACCACTACACACCTACTACAATGACTAAAATTAAAAAGACAACTGACAATATTTGTTAGAATGTGAAGCAAATAGAACTCACATACACTACTGGTAGGAATCTGAAATAACACAACCACTTTAGGAAAAGGTTTCTGTTTCATCTAAAGTTAAATACACATATATCCTTTGACTCTGCTATTCTATCCTAGGTATTTTACTTATTTGTGGAAAGGAAAACATACCCACAAAAAGACTTGTGCACGAATGTTCTTAACAGCCTTATTTACAACACCTAAAACTAAAAGCAATCCATTATCTATAAACAGAAGGATGAATAAGCAAATTACTATATATTCATACCATGGGACATGTCTCTACAAGAAAAAGAGAATGAATTACTAATAAATGCAATAATATCAATGAAACTCACAGACTTGCTGGGCAAAAGAAACCTGATGCAAAAGAAAATATATTTAATGATTCCGTGTGTATGAAATTCTAGAAGAGGCAAAACCAATCCGTGGTGAAAAAGTTTAGAAAAGTGATTAGCTGGATGGTGGGAAAGAGGGAAACTGAGAAAAAAGAGGAAGGAACTTTCTGAGGTGATGGGGGTGTTCTAAATTTTATGATGTGGGTTACACAAATGTACATATTGTCCAAATTGTATAGTTATTATTTGCGTATCTCACTAGAGGTGAAAGTTACCTTTTAAAAATGAGTGTGAGTAGTGGCTGAAAGTATAGATTAAACAAAATGGCAGAATGTTGATAATTGTCAAACCTGAGTCATGGGTGCAAGGATATTTATTATACTTGGTTTGCTTTGTAAATGTTTGAAATTTTCTACAATAGAGTTTGTTTAAACTGGTAGAAATGAATTAAAGGGTAATATGCACTGAATTCTAATTGCAATAATCTTCTATTTTAACTAAAACTGTGAGAACTGGCATAACCACACAGTTTTTGCTAGGCAGAAAATTGAGTGCTAAACAATTAAGAAACCATTGTTTTGTTCATTTATGCCCCTGGGAGAAGGAAGAGCAGGGTGAAGAATGAAACAGAATAATGTTAGTCTGCAGCAATCAGACCATGCTATTTCAACTATTCACCTTCTCAAGAGGATAGTGATATTCAGCCAAGATATTACCAAACCTAGTTATTTGTTCATTAAACTCACTTCAGAGCAATGCCCTAAGTGTATAATTAATAAATGTTAATTTATGTTAATGATAATGTTGCACGTGAATTTTTTAACTTTTTTCTCAATTTAAAATATTCGAGAAGCAAGAGTCAAGCATTCTGCTAATAAGCCTGCATTTTTCTTTCATTATTCTCTTTCTTCTTTCTCTTCCCTGCTGATTTCTACTTCTAACTTTTGCAATGCGAGCATTACAGTCCCCAAGAGCTGAATTTGGTTCCACAGAAATTACCAAGTAGAATATCTGCAGTTTTATTGAACGACACTGTTTATTCAACAGGTACCAATGTTAAGTTAGAAGGAAAACAAATATTGTGTGATGCCCTAAGTGGCAAGTGGCAGCTTCCCTCACTGCTAATCGCATTCATGCTACCTCACAACCAAAGTGGTCGAATACCAGAGGGGGAAAAATTACAATGAGCCAAAAAACCTCTCCTAACATAACGATTCAGAGTCCCAGAGCAAAGGTCAAAGTGATATGCACACTCCAAATCTGGATCTGTAGGGTCAAAGCCAGACCAAGCAGCCTACTAACGGGGCCACCTATTAGTAGGAAAACCTGAGGAGCCTCAGAAGAGTCAAGGTGGCTGGACTCAGAGCTCACTAGGAAACTACAGCTCCCCTTTGAGAGGGGACAACATGCCAGCAGCCCTCGCTGGCTCTCAGCGCTTTCCCGTCCTGGGCGTCCGCTCTGGCGGCGCTTGAGGAGCCCTTCAGCCTGCCTCTGGGGCTGGCCGAGGCCGAGGCCGGAGCCGGCTCCCTCTGCTGGCGGGGGAGGTGTGGAGGGAGAGGCGCAGGCAGCGGCAAGGGCTGCAGGCGGAGCTCGTGCAAGGGCGCCGGTTCGGGTGGGCGTGGGGCCCAGCATTCGGACGTGGCCAGCCGGCACCTGCTGGGCTTGATTGGGGAAGGAGCTCCCCCCTGGGCTGCCGGAGTGCCCCCCTGCGAGTGCCCCTGAGAGGTAAGGCTTGCTCCGTTTCTGGGACAGGTGGGGACTTGGAGAACTTTTGTGTCTAGCTAAAGGACTGTAAAGGCACCAATCAGGACTCTTGTCTAGCTAAAGCTTTGTAAAGGCACCAGTCAGTGCTCACACTGTGTCTAGCTAATCTATTGGGGACTTGGAGAATTTTTCTGTCCAGGTATAGGATTGTAAACGCACCAGTCAGCACTCTGTGTCTAGCTAAAGGTTTGTAAATGCACCAATCAGCACCCTGTCAAAACGGACCAATCACCTCTTGTAAAATAGACCAATCAGCTCTGTAAAATGGACCAATCAGCTCTCTGTAAAATGGACCAATCAGCAGGATGTGGGTGGGGTCAGATAAGGGAATAAAAGTAGGCTGCCAGAGCCAGCAGCCGCAAAGTAGTAGGGTCCGTTTCACAAGTAGAGTAGGCTGTGGAAGCCTGTTCTTTCGCTCTTTGCAATAAATGTTGCTGCTGCTCACCCTTTGAGTGGGCGCCACCTCTATGAGCTGTAACGCTCACCACAAAGGTCTGCAGCTTCACTCCTGAAGCCAGCGAGACCGCAAGCCCACAGCCCCACCTTTATGAACTGTAACACTCACAGCGAAGGTCTGCAGCTTCACTCCTGAAGCCGGCAAGACCACGAACCACCAGAAGGAACGAACAACTTCAGACACACCGCGTTTAAGAGCTGTAACACTCACTGCAAAAGTCTGCAGCTTCACTTGTGAAGTCACCAAGACCACGAACCCACCAGAAGGAAGAAACTCCGGACACATCTGAACATCTGAAGGAACAAACTCCGGACACACCGTCTCTAAGAATGGTAACATTCACTGTGAGGGTCCACGACTTCATTCTTGAAGTCAGTGAGACCAAGAACCCACCAATTCTGGACACACCTTCATTCTCCCAACCACTGCATGAAAAGGGACTCAAGGTGAAGGAAAAAAATAGACATTGTACTCATTCAATAAGTATTTATTAAACACTCACTGTCTGTTATGTGCTGATGTAGGCACCAGGGATACAGGAAGGACTAACAAGGGCTGAGTCTTTGTCACCATAGGGAACAGCTTCATCAAGGAGCAAGTGCAGGATGATCTGGGGTGTGTAATACAGCATATATTTGAGGTTATATTACCTGTGTTGAGACTCGGGTTGGAGGCCAAGAAAAAATGTCCAGAAAAAGTAACATTTAAACTGAAACCTGGAGTATGAGGAGGAGATAGCAAGTCAACTTACTATCTTAACTATTTTTAAGTGTACAGTTCAGTGGTATTAAGTACATTCATACTCTTATGTAATGACCAGCACGCTCCATCTCCAGAACTATTTTCATGTTTTAAAATTAAAACCTTATACCCGTTAAACAATAACTCCCCATTCTGTTCTCTCCCAAGCGCTGAACCACCTTCTGTCTCTAATATTTTGACTACTATAAGTACCTCATATAAATGGAATCATACAATATTTGTCCTTTTTTGTCTGGATTATTTTACTCAGTATAAAGTCTTTAAGGTTCATCCATGTCATGGCGTATGTCAGAATTTCCTTCCTTTTTATACATAAATAATATTCCATTGTGTGGATATACCACATTTTGCTTATCCATGCATGCATCAATGGACACTTGAGTTGCCTCTATAGTTTAGCTATTGTGAGTGGTGCTGCTGTGAACATGGTGCACAAATATGTCTTTGAGATCCCACTTTCAGTTCTTGTAACACCCAGAAGTGGAATTTCAGGATCATATGGTAATTCTACTTTTAACTTTTCTTATCTTTTTTTCTGTATTAAGACTTTCAGATAAAACTATTTTTAACTCTGGGAAACCACTATGCTGTTTTCTATAGCAGTTGTATCATTTTACATTCCCACCAACCATCCACAAGGGCTCCAATTTCTCCACGTCCTTTTCAACACTTATTTTCTGTTTGTACTACTATTTTGGTAGTAGCCATTCTAGTAAGTATGAGATGGTATCTCATAGTTTTAATTTGCTTGCATTTCCCCAATGATTAGTGATGTTGAGCATCTTTTCATGCGCTTATTGGCCATGTATATATCTTCTTTGGAGAAATGTCTATTCAAGTCCTTTGCCCATTTTTGAATCAGGTTTGGCATTTTATTCTTGAGTCTTAAGAGTTGCCTATATATTCTGGCCATTAATCCTGTATCAGATACATGATTAGCAAATATTTTCTCCCATTCTGTGTGTTGTCTTTTTCATGAAGTCCAGTTTGTCTGTTTTTTCTCGTTTCCTTATGCTTTTGGTGTCATATCCAAGCAATCATTGCCAAATCCAATTTTGTGAAGTGTTTCCCATATGTTTTCCTCTTAAGAGTTTCATAATTTTAGCTCTTGTATTTAGGTAGCAGACCAATTTGGAGTTAATTTTGTATATGGTGTTAGCTAAGGATCCAACTTTATTCTTTTGGATGTGGACATCCAGTTTTACAAATACCACTTGTTGAAAAGACTGTCTTTGCCTTAATTGAAGAGTCTTAGCACCAGTGTTGAAAATCATTTGACCGTTTAAGTGAAGATATATTCCTGAACTCCCTAGTCTGTCCCATTGGTCTGTATGTGTGTCTTTATGCCACCACTACACTGTTTTGATTAGTGTAGCTTTGTGGTAAGTTTTGAAAATCAGGAAGTCTGAATCCTCCAGTTTTGCTCTTTTATAGGGTTGTTTTGGTGATTTTGGTCCCTTGATATTCCATGTTCATTTTATTTTAATTTTTTTTTTTTTTTTAGACAAACTCTGACTCTGTTGCCGAGGCTGGAGTGCAGTGATAGGATCTTGGCTCACGGCAGCCTCGACCTCCTGAGCTGAAGTGATCCTTCTGTCTCAGCCTCCCAAAGTGTAGCGATTACAGGTATGAGCCACCATGCCATATTAATTTTAGAATGGGTTTTTCTATTTCTGCAAAAAAAAACTCATTGGAATTTTGTCAGGGATTGTATTAAATACATAGAACACTTTGGCCAGTACTGACATCTTAATGATATTAAGTCTGCCAACCCATGAGCATGGTGTCTTTCCATTTGTTTACATCTTCTCTAATTTCTCTCAGAAATATTTTCTAGTTGTCATTGTTTTTTCACAAGTCTTTTACCTTCTTGGTTAATTCCTAAATAATCTATTCTTGTTGATACTATTTTAAATGGAATTATTTACTTAATCTCCTTTTCAGACTGGTTTTTGGGGTTCTTTGAGACAGAGTCCCACTCTGTTTTCCAGGCTGGAGTGCAATGACATGATCACAGCTTACTGCAGCCCAACCAATCTTCCCACCTCATCCTCCTGGGTAGTTGGGATTACAGGCACACACCACAACACCCTGCTAACTTTAGCAGTTTTTTGTACAGACAGGGTTTCACCATGTTGCTGAGGCTGGTCTTGAACTCCTGAGATTAAGTGATCCACCCACCTCAGCCTCCCAAAGTGCTGGGATTACAGGTGTGATCCACAGTGCCCAGCCCAGACAGTTTATTATTAATGTGTAGAAGTGCAGCTGTTTTTTATTAATTTTGTATCCTACTATTTTGCTTAATTTATTTATGTTCTCATAGTTTCCTTGTAGAATCTTTAAGTTTTTCATATTAGCTGTGAGCAGAAATATAATAGAAGATAAACATCATTTGTGAGCATAAACAATTTTAATTATTCCTTTCTAATTAGGATGCCTTTCGTTAGATGCCTTTGTCTTACCTAATTGCTCTTGCTAAAACTTCCAGCACTATGTTGAATAGAAGTAGTAAAAGTGGGCATCCATACCTTCTTTTTGATCTTAGAGGAAACACTTTCAGTCTTTTACCATTGATTATGATGTTCTGTATGAGTTTTCATACGGCTTCTATTATGTTAAGGTAGTTTCTCTCTATTCCTAGCATGTTGAGTGTTTTTATCATGAAAGTGTGTTGAATTTTGTCATATGACTTTTCTGCAATAATTGAAATGATCATGTGTTTCTTTTCCTTCATTCTGTTAATGTTATGTATTACAGTGGTGAATTTTCATATGTTAAGGCATCCTTGCATTCCAAGAATGTATCCCCCTTGGTCATGGTATAATCCATTTATTATGCTGCTGGGTTTAGTTTGCTAGTATTTTGTTGAGGTTTTTTGCATCGATGTTCATAAGGAACATTGATCTACAGTTTCTTTTCCTGTGGAGTCTTCGACTTTTGTATCAGGGTAATGATGACCTCACTGAATAAGTAAGGAAGTGTTTCTTTCTCTTCAATTTTCTGAAAGGGTTTGAGAAGGATTGGTATTAGTTTTTCTTTAAATTTTTGGTAAAATTTGCAGGGGAAGCCATAGGTCCAGGCCTTTTCTTCGTTGGGGGGCTGATTATTACATACCAATCTATTAGTTTCAGGTCTATTCAGATTTTCTGTATTTTTGTGGTTTAGTCTTGGTAGGTTTTGGTGTTTCTAGGAATTTGTCCATTTCATCTAGGTTATCAAATCTGTTAGCATACAATTGTTCATAGTACTCTCTTATAATCATTTTTATTTTTGTAGAAACAGTAGTAATGTCCCACTTTCAATTCTGATTTTAGTAATCTGACTCCTTTTTTTCTTAGTCCATCCAGGTAAAGTTTCAACAATTGTGTTGATCTTTTCAAAGAAACAAATTTTAATTTCATTATATATGTGTGTGTGTGTGTGTGTACATATATATGTTTTTTGATACAGAGTCTGTCTCTGTCAACCAAGCTGGAGTGCAGTGTGGCATGATCTTGGCTCACTGCAACCTCCACATCCCAGGCTCAAGCCATCCTCCCACCTCAGCCCCCTGAGTAGCTGGGACTAAAGGCACACAACACCATGCCTGACTAAATTTTGTATTTTTTGTAGAGACAGGGTTTCACCATATTGCCCAGGCTGGTCTTGAACTCCTGGGTCCAAATGATCCACCTGCCTCGGCCTCCCAATGTGCTGGAATTACAGACAAGAGCCACCATGTCCAGCCTGACTTTATTAATTTCTCTATTATTTTTCTATTCTCTGTTTCATTTTTCTCTGCTCTAATCTTTATTATTTCCTTTCTTCAACTGGCTTTGGGTTTAATTGGTTTTTCTTTTCCTAGTTCCTTAAATGGTAAAGTTAGGTTGTTGACTTAGGATTACTTTGCTTTCTTTGTTTTGTTTTGAGTCAGGGTCTGTCACCTAGGCTGGAGTGCAGTGGCATGATCAAAGCTCACTGCAGCCTCAAACTCTTGGGCTCAAGTGATTCTCCCATCTCAGCCTCCTGATAGCTAGGACTACTGGCATTGATGACGACACCTGGCTAATTTTTGGTTTTGGGTTTATGGTTTTGTTTTTGTTTTTGTATAGATAGGTTCTTGCTATGTTTCCCAGGCTGGTTTCAAACTCCTGGCCTCAAGCAACCCTCCTGCCTCAGCTTCCCAAAGTATTTTTTATTACAGGCATAAATCACCACACCTGGCCTACCTTGCTTTTTATTGTAAGCATTTATAACTATAATTTTCCTCCTTAGCACTGTTTTTACTATGTCCCAAAGATTTCGGTATATAGTGTTTTTTCATTCATCCCTGAGCATTTTCAAATTTCCTTGTGATTTTTTCTTTGATCCATTGGTTGTTTAATTTCCACAGATTTGTAAATTTTCCAGTTTTCCATCTGTTGTTGCTTTCTAGCTTCACCCTATCATGGATAGAGAAGACACTTTGTATGACATCTATCTTTTTAAACCTACTGTGACTTCACTTGTGGCCTAACATATGGTCTATCCTTCCAGTGTCCCTTGAGAAGAATGCTAATGCTCCTGTTTTGAGGTATAGTGCCATATATATATATATCTCACTCTTATCATTTGGCTGGCTGGTCTATCCATTATTCAGAGGGGGAATACTGGCATTTCCAACCATTATTGTAGAACTATTTCTCGCTTTGGGTCTGTCAATTTTTGCTTCTTATACTTTGTCACTAGTTGTATAAATGCTTATCATTGTTATATCTTCTTGCTGTATTGAACCTTTTTATTGATATACACTGTCCTTGTCTCAAGTAACATTTTTTATTTAGTCTGTTTTGTCTGATATTAGTATAGCCACCCCTGCTCTCTTTTAATTACTATTTGCATGGAATAACCTTTTCTGTCCTTTTGCTTTCAATCTTCTTGTGCCTTTGGAGCCAAGGTGAGTCTCTTGTAAGCAGCATATAGTTAAATCCTTATGGCTTGAAGAGTTTAATTCATTTACATTTAAAGTAATTGCTCATAAGGAGGGACTTCTGTCAATTTGCTATTTGCTTTCTATATATGCCTTATAGCTCTTTTATGCATTTCATGCATTACTATCTTCTTTTCTGTTCAGTTCATTTTTGTGGTGAAATCTTTAAATTCCTTTCTCATTTCCTTTTGTGTATCTTCTTTAGCTGTTTTTTCTGTGGTTACCATGCAAATAAAATTTAACATCATAAAGTTATAACACTCTAATTTGAATTTATACTAGATTAACTTTAATAACATACAGAAACTCTACTTCTGTAACAGCTCTATCCCCATCCCTTTCCATTGTTGATGTTGCAAAATTACATCTTTATTAGTGTGGGCCCAAAACATAAATTAAAATTTTAATGCATAAATCTCTTAAATTATGTAGGAAACAAAATGTGGAGTTACAAACCAAATTACAATAATACTTTTAGAGTAATCATTGTTTTTTTAATGTATTAGTCTCTTAAATCATGTAGAAAGCAAAAAGTAAAATTACACATCATTGTTACAATAATAGTGGCTTTTGTAATTGCCCATGTATTTACCTTAACTGAAATCTTTATTACTTCATATGGCTTCATGTTACTGTCTAGTCATCTGATTTCAACCTGCAGAACTCTTTTAGCATTTCTTGCAGGATAGATCTAATGGTAGTGAACTGCCTCTGCTTTTGTTTATCTGGGAGTGTCTTAATTTCTTACTCACTTTTGAAGGGCAGTTTTACCAGATATAGGATTCTTGGTTGCCAGTTTTGTTGTTTTAGCACTTTAAATATATTAGTCCATTCTGTTCTGTTCTCAAAAGTTTCTGATGAGAAATATGCTAGTAATCTTATTGAAGATTAGCCTTTTTATGCAACAAGTCAACTTTCTCTTGCTGCTTTCAGAATTCTCTTTGTATTTGTGTGTGTACTGCATTTTATTACATAAAAGTACAATTAGTAAAATAATATACTAATTTAATTAATTTTAATATAATTTTAACTAGAATTAAGAATGTTTTTCTCTCATGATAATATAGAAGAATATTACTCTGAAAACCTACCTAATATACCACTAAATAACCAAAGATATTCATCATGCATTTTACATTTTAATGTCATTACTCCCCCATAGAAAAGGTCATAAATAATGCCCACCTAATAAAAAAGAATCTGTCATATCTTTAATGCAGAAACAATTTATCACATGCTTTCACATGTAAACACAATAGTAATGAAGAAATAGCATGAAGTAATTTTAGAGTTGAATTATATCATTATTCAATTTTTTTTAAAAAAAGCAGATTTTTCAATTACTTTCAAGTACTTTAAATGTAATCATAACTCTCCAAAAAATATTCTACTCCTTTTCAAGTTGTATTCAAATAATTTGTCTACCAACTTTAGTTTTGGATTATTTTCTCTATTCAGTACTCTGATTTAGTGTAATGTCAGAAGTGTCGGTGCCTTAGTTATTTCTACTGTGAATTCTCTTTGATATTTACATAGTTTACAGCATCTGCAAAATTATATTTTAATACAAACTCTCTGGTATTTTTTTAGCTGTAGTTACTGAAAAAATGTTTTTCCAAATGTATTACATTTGCAGCATTTTTCTTCAATATAAATTATTTGATATTGAACAAAGTTTAAGCAACTGCTTCAGGCTTTTCCTGTAGTAAAAATATGTACAATAAGATCTGTGATACAAGTAAAGGTGCTACAACCTTCTTTATATCTATCATGTTTGCCTTCAAAATACATACTTTTCTTCACTTTAAAAGCGTAAGTTTTCTGAAAAAAATTTTTTACAGTAATTGCACTTATAATGCTTTCACTAAGTATGAACTCTCTGATACTAAGATGTAAACAGATAGTAATAGTTTTTTTACATTCTTTTGTTTATAAATTTTCTCAAGTATAAAATGCTTTTCTGTGCAATAAGGTGTGAGGATTGGTTAAAAGTTTTGCCACATTCTTCACATTTGTAATAGTTTTCTCCACTATGAATTATCCCACCTACAATCAAGTGTGACAACCATTTAAAGGCTTGTCACGTTCTTCACATTTCTAGGATTTCTCATCAGTATGATTTATTTTATGTTTAGAAAAGTTTGAAGTGTTGCCAAAAGCATTGTCACATCTTTCAGGTTTGTAGAATTTCTCTCCAGTATGAATTATCTTATGTCTCTTATGAATTAAGGATTTGCTGAAGGATTTGCCACATTCTTCACACTTGGAGGGTTTCTCTTTAGTATAAGTTTTCTTGTGTTTAGTAAAGTTTGAGAATTGGTTAAGAGCTTTGCCATATTCTTCACATTTGTAGGGTTTCTCTCCCATATGAATTACTTATGTGTAGTAAGGTGTGAGGACCAGTTTAAAAATTGGCCACATTCTTCACATTTGTAGGTTTTCTCTCCAGTATGAATTATCTTATGAATAGTAAGGTGCAAGGATTGGTTAAAAAGCTTTGCCACATTCTTCACATTTGTAGGGTTTCTCTCCAGTATGAATTATCTTATGTTTAGTAAGGCCTGAGGACCAGTTTAAGCCTTTGCCACATTCTTTACATTTGTAGGAATTGTCTTTAGTATAAATTTTATGTTGAATTAGGTGTGAAAGCAGGCAAAATGTTTGACACACTTTTTACATGTGAAAATTCCTTTCTAGTATGTCTATTTGAATTTGAAAATTTATTTTAAAAACTTTCACACATTTATCACATTTAAATATTTTGCTCTGGTTAGTTGTCAAACACTGGTTAAGTTCATTATGACCTTTTTTGTGCACCTCACACTCATCCAACTTTTATAGCTTTTCTTAACTGTAAATTCTAATATTCACATTTTCCATATCTTCTCAGTAAAACTTTTTGGAAAAAACTTCCATGTCCTACTCTGGCCAAAGGTCTTAGACAAAATAAAAACATATAACCAGGGGTTTGACTACCATCTCATGTCTCTTCGTATTCCAGGGCTTTTTTTCTTTTTTCTTTTTTTTTTTTTTTTCCTCCAGACAGGTGATCAGGTCTGGCTTAGAGAGAGCAATATACCCAGGAAGACCAGGCTTCTGCAGTTCCCTGACATCACATTCCTACATAAATTCTGCTATGCAGTGTCCACGCATTGCCACTCCTCCAGAGATAATTCTATGGCCACCTCCCTAAATGTCAGTGATCTTATTTCTAGGTTTCCAGAGGGTCCTGGTGTCTTAGCAGTGGATCTCCCAATACCTGCAGGTCACAGGGCAACAGAGCCTGGGCCTCTAGAAGCAGAAGAAACAGAGAAGTGAACACAAGACTGGGAGCTCTGGCTGCAGTGAGAGACAAAGGCCTGTGTTTGTCTTTTGACAGTTTGATTATAACATGTCTCAATGTGGCTATCTTTGAGTTCATCATACTTGGAGGTTGTTGAGCTTCTTGGATGTTTATATTCATGTATTTTACCAAACTTGAAAAGTTTTCAGCCATTATTTCATCCAAATATTCTCTCTGCCCCTTTCTCTCTCTCTTCTGCTGGAACTCCTACAATGTATATATTGGCCTGCTTGATATTTTCCCCTGGGACTCCTAGGCTGTGCTTACTTTTCTTCAATCTTTTTTCTTTCTGTTCCTCAGACTTGCTAATTTCCATTGTCCTAACTTTGAGTTTGCTGATTTTCTTCTGCTTGCTCAAATCTGCCTTTGAATCCCTCTAGTAAATTTCTTATTTCAATTACTGAACTTTTCAGCTTCAGAATTTCCTTTTCCTTCCTGGGTTTTCTCTTAATATTCCTATTTTGTTACATATAGTTTTCTTAACTGTCTCCATGTCTTCCTTTAGTTCTTTGAGCATCTTTAGCTAGTTTTTTTTAATAAAATTTTTATTTTTCATTTTTGTGGGAACACATTAGGTGTATTTATGGGATACATGAGATATTTTGATACAGCCATGCAATGCATAGTAATCACATCTGGGGTATGCATAGTAATCACATTTGTAGTAATCACAAATGGGGTATCCCCCACCTCAAGCATTTATCCTTTTGAGACAAGAAGTCTTCTTCTGATATAGGTTTTTCTCGATTGAAACGTTCATGGTCTCACGGGCTTCAAGGAATGAAGCCGTGGACTACAGCAGCAAGTGTTACAGCTCGATTAGAGAAACTCACAGACCCAAAGAGTGTGTAACAGCAAGATTTTTTTTTTTTTTTTTGAGACAGAGTCTCAATCTGTCACCCAAGCTGGAGTGCAGTGGTGCAATCTTGACTCACTGCAACCTCTGCCTCTTGGGTTCAAGTGATTCTCCTGTCTCAGCTTCCCAAGTAGCTGGGATTATAGGCATGTGCCATCATGCCTGGCTAATTTTTGTATTTTTAGTAGAGATGGGGTTTCACCATGTTGATCAGGCTGGTCTCAAACTCCTGACCTCAGGTGATCGGCCCACTTAATCCTCAGGTGATCCGCCCACCTAGGCCTCCCAAAGTGCTGGGATTACATGCATGAGCCACCACAAGATTTATTAAAGTGAAAGTGAAAGTAAAGTGAAAGCAAAAGTAAAGCTTCTACACAGTGGAAGGGAACCCGGAAGGGTTGCCGTTTTTGGCTTGCGTGTCTTATGCTTATATCCCCTTATAACCCCATCCTCTTTTCCTTTTTCCTAATTCCTATAGAATTAGCTTATTTTCAATCCACTTGTGGGTTGGTGGGCCTGATTGGTTAAAAACATCAGGCTGCAGCTAGAGCTTAAACTCCCTATATGATTGGTTGAAGTTGCAATCCCTTAGCTTGCAACTGTGACTCATTTTGGCTTTGGGGAAAGTCCCCTTAGGGATGTCCCTATTGACCCAGGAAGTCCAGCCAACTTAGCCACTTAGTCCCTCACTTTGTGATATGAACAATCCAATTATACACTTTTAGTTATTTTTACATGTACAATTGCTTTTTACTACTGTTACCCTGTCGTGCTAGCAAATACTGTCTTGTTCATTCTATATTTTTGTACCCATTAGCCATACCCAATTTCCCCTCCCTTACCCCCACCTTTCCATTTCTCTAATTATTAGTGATGTTAAGCATCTTTTCATGTGATTATTGGCCATTTGTATACCTTCCTTGTAGAAATATCTATTCAACTCCTTTGTCCATTTTATTTTTTATTTATATTTATTTACTCTTAATTTTTAATTTTTATGTGGATACATAGTAGGTGTATACATCTATGGGGTACATGAGATGCTTTGATACAGGAATGTAATATGTAATAATCACATCATGGATAATGGGTTGTCCATTTCCTCAAGCATTTATCTTTTGTTTTATAAACAATTTATTTGCACTCTTAGATATTTTAATATGTACAAATATTATTGACTATAGTCAACTTGTTATGCTGTCAAATAGTAGGTATTATTCATTCTTTCTATTTTTTGTATGCATTAGCCATTCCTACCCCCCACCCCCACCCCACTACCCTTCCCAGCCTCTGGTAACTATCATTCTGCTATCTCCATGAGTTCAATTGTTTTAATGTTAGCTCCCATGGGTGAGAACATGCAAAGTTTGGCTTATTTCACTTAACATAATAACCTCCAGTTTCACCCATGTTGTTGCAAATGACAGGATCTCATTCTTTTATATGGCTGAATGTACTCCATTGTGTATGTTGCTTCCAAATCTTGGCTATTGTAAACAGTGCTACAATAAACGTGAGAGTGCAGATATCACTTTCATATATTAATTTCCTTTCTTTTGGGTATATACTTAGGAGTGGGACTGCTGGATCATGTGGTCTTTGAGCATCTTTAAGACAGTTGTGTTAAAGTTTTTGTCTAGTAAATCTGCCAACAGGTCTTTTTCAGGGACAGTTTCTGTTTGTTTGCTTTTTTCCATAGAATGGGCCATAATTTCCTGTTTCTTTCTATCTCTTGTGATTTTTGTTGAAAACTGGACATTTTAATCTAATAATCTGGTAAGTCTAAAAGTCAGATACTCTCTCTCCAGGCTTTGTTGTTTTGTGTTTTTATTTTTGTTGTAAGCTGTCCCTGTGCTGAGGATCAGTCTGAGGTATAAAATTAGGGTATTTTCAGAGCTTGTACCTTCCCCTACACATGCACTGTAACTTTCTAATTTGTCTTGTATATGAGGTTACTTTTGAACGTCATAGTCTTCAGTGTCTGGCTCCCAAAGTGGGGAAAAGAGAAAAATGAAGGGCACAAAAAAAAACAAAAAGGCACCAGCCTTTTAATTAACCAGGAAGTCACTTCAGCTGGGGGGGGCGGGCGGCTTGCAACAATGGAGGGAGGTGCAACCACAATGTCCACCTACCTCTGAACCTCTGTAATCAGAAGCAGCAATTAGCAATCAAAGCACAGATCTCCACTATTTGGAGGACACAGTCTTTTTTTATTCACCCTGGCTCCCAAAACCTGCATGCAAGCTGCTCCAGGAACATGTGCACACCCACCTGCCAGAGGGATAGGGGATGGGGATGGGTAGCTGCTACTGTACTAAGAGCTAAAATTGACCAAAATGAACCACAATTTACTATCCAAGCTTTTCCTTGGCTGTTGCAAGTCTTCAATAGACCCAGAGTTCCAAAATAGTTACATCAGAGAGGTTCTGCTACTATAATTTTACCTAAGTGAGGAGACAGATTTCTGGTGTTTTCTTCTCCATTATCTTCCCAGAATCCTCAAATTTTGTTTTAAATGTTTGATAAGGCTTCAGGTTTTACTTTATAATTTATATGTAATAAAATTTTAACTCAAAATAATGAATCCTGCTAGCTTCAGTCTTTAAACCTCTAATCAGCCACATCTACACATAGGCATCATCACCTATCAATCTAGACATAGGCCAAATGATGTTTGCTAGGAGCAGGTTAAAGATGCAGCTGCTAGGAGCAGGTAGCAGGTGGAAGATGCAGATAAAGCCTGTGTTAAGGGGTATAGATACACGACCATGCATTCTGGATCCAAAATTCAGATATGGTGCCTAAAAAAAATTTGAGAATGATTATATGAAAATATTATAAATATATAAAATTAAATTGGATTGTATTATGAATTTAATGCACTGCCTTTACTTTTTTGTTATGATTTCAGTTTGCTTAATTTTATTTTTTTTTCCTAAGTTATTGGGGTACAGGTGGTATCTGGTTACATAAGTGAGTTTTTTAGTGGTGATTTGTGAGATTTTGGTGCACCCATCACCTGAGCAGTATACACTGCACCATATTTTAGTCTTTTATTCCTCGGCCCCACTCCTCTTCTTCCCCCCAAGTCCCCAAAGTCCACTGAATCATTCTTATGCCTTTGTGTCCTCATAGCTTAGCTCCCACATATCAGTGAGAACATAAGATGTTTGGTTTTCCATTCCCGAGTTACTTTGCTTAGAATAATAATAGTCTCCAGTCTCATCCAGGTCACTGCAAATGCTGTTAATTCATTCCATTTTATGGCTGAGTAGTATTCCATCACATATATATATGTGTGTGTGTGTGTGTGTATCAGTTTCTTTATCAACTCGTTGATTGATAGGCATTTGGGTTGGTTCCACAATTTTGCAATTATGAATTGTGCTCCTATAAACATGTGTGTGCAAGTGTCTTTTTTGAATAATGACTTCCTTTCCTCTGGGTAGATATTCAGTAGTGGGATTGCTGGATCAAATGGAAGTTCTACTTTTAGTTCTTTAAGGAATATCCACACAGTTTTCCACAGTGGCTATACTACTTTACATTCCCACCAGCAGTGTAGAAGTGTTCCCTGATCACCGCATCCATGCCAACATCTACTGTTATTTGACTTTTTTATCATGGCCATTCTTGCAGGACTATGGTGGTACTGCATTGTGGTTTTGATTTGTATTTCCCTGATCATTAATGGTGTTAAGCATTTTTTCATGTGTTTGTTGGCCATTTGTATATCTTCTTTTGATAATTTTCTATTGATGTCCTTAATCCACTTTTGATGAGATTTTTTTTTCTTACTGATTTGTTTGAGTTCATTGTAGATTATGGATATTAGTCCTTTGTCAGATGTATAAACTGTGAATATTTTCTCCTACTCTGTGGGTTGTGTTTAGTCTGCTAACTGTTCCTTTTGCCATGCAAAAGCTCTTTAGTTTAATTAGGTCCCAGCTGTTTATCTTTGTTTTGTCATATTTGTTTTGGGTTCTTGGTCATGAAATCCTTGCCTAAGCCAATGTCTAGAATTTTCCAATGTTATCTTCTAGAATTTTAAAAGCTTCAGATCTTAGGTTTAAGTCCTTAATCCATCTTGACTTGATTTTGTATAAGGTGAGAGATGAGGATCCAGCTTCATTCTCCTACATGTGACTATCCAATTCTCCCAGCACCATTTGTTGAAAAGGGTGTTCTTTCCCCACTTTATATTGTTTGCTTTGTCAAAGATCAGTTGGCTGTAAGTATTTGGGTTTATTTCTAGGTTCTCTATTCCGTTCTATTGGTCTATGTGCCTATTTTATACCAGTACCATGCTGTTTTGGTGACTATGGCCTTATAGTATAGCTTGAAATCAGATAGTGTGATGCTTCCAGATTTGTTCTTTTGCATAGTCTTGCTTTGGCTATGAGGGCTCTTTTTTGGTTCCATATGAATTTTACAATTGCTTTTCTAATTCTGTGAAGAATGATGGTGGTATTTTGATGGGGACTGCATTGAATTTGTAGTAGATTGCTTTTGGCAGTACAGTCATGTTCACAATATTGATTCTACCCATTCGTGAGCATGGGATGTTTCCATTTGTGTCATCTACGATTTCTCTCAGCAGTGTTTTGTAGTTTCGCTGTAGAGGTATTTCGACTCCTTGCTTAGGTATATTTCTTTTTTTTTTTTTTTTTTTTTTNTGGGGGGGGCGGGCGGCTTGCAACAATGGAGGGAGGTGCAACCACAATGTCCACCTACCTCTGAACCTCTGTAATCAGAAGCAGCAATTAGCAATCAAAGCACAGATCTCCACTATTTGGAGGACACAGTCTTTTTTTATTCACCCTGGCTCCCAAAACCTGCATGCAAGCTGCTCCAGGAACATGTGCACACCCACCTGCCAGAGGGATAGGGGATGGGGATGGGTAGCTGCTACTGTACTAAGAGCTAAAATTGACCAAAATGAACCACAATTTACTATCCAAGCTTTTCCTTGGCTGTTGCAAGTCTTCAATAGACCCAGAGTTCCAAAATAGTTACATCAGAGAGGTTCTGCTACTATAATTTTTACCTAAGTGAGGAGACAGATTTCTGGTGTTTTCTTCTCCATTATCTTCCCAGAATCCTCAAATTTTGTTTTAAATGTTTGATAAGGCTTCAGGTTTTACTTTATAATTTATATGTAATAAAATTTTAACTCAAAATAATGAATCCTGCTAGCTTCAGTCTTTAAACCTCTAATCAGCCACATCTACACATAGGCATCATCACCTATCAATCTAGACATAGGCCAAATGATGTTTGCTAGGAGCAGGTTAAAGATGCAGCTGCTAGGAGCAGGTAGCAGGTGGAAGATGCAGATAAAGCCTGTGTTAAGGGGTATAGATACACGACCATGCATTCTGGATCCAAAATTCAGATATGGTGCCTAAAAAAAATTTGAGAATGATTATATGAAAAATATTATAAATATATAAAAATTAAATTGGATTGTATTATGAATTTAATGCACTGCCTTTACTTTTTTGTTATGATTTCAGTTTGCTTAATTTTATTTTTTTTTCCTAAGTTATTGGGGTACAGGTGGTATCTGGTTACATAAGTGAGTTTTTTAGTGGTGATTTGTGAGATTTTGGTGCACCCATCACCTGAGCAGTATACACTGCACCATATTTTTAGTCTTTTATTCCTCGGCCCCACTCCTCTTCTTCCCCCCAAGTCCCCAAAGTCCACTGAATCATTCTTATGCCTTTGTGTCCTCATAGCTTAGCTCCCACATATCAGTGAGAACATAAGATGTTTGGTTTTCCATTCCCGAGTTACTTTGCTTAGAATAATAATAGTCTCCAGTCTCATCCAGGTCACTGCAAATGCTGTTAATTCATTCCATTTTATGGCTGAGTAGTATTCCATCACATATATATATGTGTGTGTGTGTGTGTGTATCAGTTTCTTTATCAACTCGTTGATTGATAGGCATTTGGGTTGGTTCCACAATTTTGCAATTATGAATTGTGCTCCTATAAACATGTGTGTGCAAGTGTCTTTTTTGAATAATGACTTCCTTTCCTCTGGGTAGATATTCAGTAGTGGGATTGCTGGATCAAATGGAAGTTCTACTTTTAGTTCTTTAAGGAATATCCACACAGTTTTCCACAGTGGCTATACTACTTTACATTCCCACCAGCAGTGTAGAAGTGTTCCCTGATCACCGCATCCATGCCAACATCTACTGTTATTTGACTTTTTTATCATGGCCATTCTTGCAGGACTATGGTGGTACTGCATTGTGGTTTTGATTTGTATTTCCCTGATCATTAATGGTGTTAAGCATTTTTTCATGTGTTTGTTGGCCATTTGTATATCTTCTTTTGATAATTTTCTATTGATGTCCTTAATCCACTTTTTGATGAGATTTTTTTTTCTTACTGATTTGTTTGAGTTCATTGTAGATTATGGATATTAGTCCTTTGTCAGATGTATAAACTGTGAATATTTTCTCCTACTCTGTGGGTTGTGTTTAGTCTGCTAACTGTTCCTTTTGCCATGCAAAAGCTCTTTAGTTTAATTAGGTCCCAGCTGTTTATCTTTGTTTTTGTCATATTTGTTTTTGGGTTCTTGGTCATGAAATCCTTGCCTAAGCCAATGTCTAGAATTTTTCCAATGTTATCTTCTAGAATTTTAAAAGCTTCAGATCTTAGGTTTAAGTCCTTAATCCATCTTGACTTGATTTTTGTATAAGGTGAGAGATGAGGATCCAGCTTCATTCTCCTACATGTGACTATCCAATTCTCCCAGCACCATTTGTTGAAAAGGGTGTTCTTTCCCCACTTTATATTGTTTGCTTTGTCAAAGATCAGTTGGCTGTAAGTATTTGGGTTTATTTCTAGGTTCTCTATTCCGTTCTATTGGTCTATGTGCCTATTTTTATACCAGTACCATGCTGTTTTGGTGACTATGGCCTTATAGTATAGCTTGAAATCAGATAGTGTGATGCTTCCAGATTTGTTCTTTTTGCATAGTCTTGCTTTGGCTATGAGGGCTCTTTTTTGGTTCCATATGAATTTTACAATTGCTTTTTCTAATTCTGTGAAGAATGATGGTGGTATTTTGATGGGGACTGCATTGAATTTGTAGTAGATTGCTTTTGGCAGTACAGTCATGTTCACAATATTGATTCTACCCATTCGTGAGCATGGGATGTTTCCATTTGTGTCATCTACGATTTCTCTCAGCAGTGTTTTGTAGTTTCGCTGTAGAGGTATTTCGACTCCTTGCTTAGGTATATTTCTTTTTTTTTTTTTAGCTATTATAAAAGGGGGTGAGTTCTTTATTTCATTCTCTGCTTGGTTGCTGTTGGTATATACAAGAGCTACTGATTTGTGTACATTAATCTTGTATCCAGAAACTTTGCTGAATTCTTTTATCAGTTCTAAGAGCTTTCTGGAGGAGTTTTTAGAGTAAACAATCACATCATCAGCAAACAGTGACAGTCTGACTTTCTCTTTACCAATTTGGATGCCCTTTCTTTCTTTCTCTTGTCTGATTGCTCTGGCTAGGACTTCCAGTACGATGTTGAAGAGGAGTGATGAGAATGGGCATCCTTGTCTTGTTCCAGTTCTCAGAGGGAATGTTTTCAACTTTTCCCCACTCAGTATTATGTTAGCTGTGGGTCTGTCAGAGATGGCTTTTATTACATTGAAGTATGTCCCTTGTCTGCCCATTTTGCTGAGAGTTTTAATCGTAAAGCAATGCTGGATTTTGCTGAATGCTTTTTCTGCATCTATTGAGATGATCACGTGATTTTGTTTTTAATTCTGTTTGTGTGGTGTATCACATTTATTGAATTGTGTATGTTAAACCATCCCCGCATCCTTGGTATGAAACCCACTTAATCATGGTGGATTATCTTTTTGATATGTTGTTGGATTCAGTTAGTTAGTATTTTGTTAATGATTTTAGCATCTATGTTCATCAAGGATATTGGTCTGTAGTTTTCATTTATGGTTATGTCCTTCCCTGATTTTGGTATTAGGGTGATGCTAGCTTCATAGAATGAATTAGGGAGGGTTCCTTCTTTCTCTATCTTGTGGGATAGTGTCAAGAGGATTGGTATCTATTCTTTGAATGTCTGGTAGAATTCTGCTGTGAATCCATCTGGTCCTGGACTTCTTTTTGTTGGTAATTTTTTAATTACCATTTCAATCTCGCTGCTTGTTATTGGTCTGTTCAGGGTATCTAATTCTTCCTGGTTTAAGCTATGAGGGTTGTGTTTTGTCAAGAATGTATCCATCTCTTCTAGGTTTTCCAGTTTATGTGCATAAAAGTGTTCATAGTAGCTTTGAATGATCCTTTGTATTTCAGTGGTCAGTTGTAACATCTCCTGTTTTATTAGTGAAATTATTTGGATTTTCTTATTTTCTCAGTTAATCTTGCTAATGGTCCATCAATTTTACTTACCTTATCAAAGAACCAGCTTTTTGTTTCATTTATCTTTTGTATTTTTGTTGTTCTTATTGTTTCAATTTCCTTTGGTTCTGCTCTGATCTTAGTTACTTCTTTCTTCTGCTGGGTTTGGGTTTGTTCTTGTTTCTCTAGTTACTTGAAGTGTGACCTTAGAATGTCAGTTTGTGCTCTTTTAGTCTTTTTGATGTCAGCATTTAGGGCTATGAACCTTCCTCCTAGCACCACCTTTGCTTTATCCCAGAGGTTTTGGTAAGTTGTGTCATTATTATCATTCAGTTCATAGAATTTTTTAATTTCCATCTTTTGTTTTTGACCCAGTGCTCACTGGAGCAAGTTATTTAATTTCCAGATATTTGCATGGTTTTGATGGTTCCTTCGGGAGTTTATTTCCATTTTTATTCCACTGTGGTCTGAGAGAGTGCTTGATATAATTTTGATTTTCTTAAGTTTATTGAGGCTCATTTTATGGCCTATCCTAAGGTCTACCTTGGAGAAAGTTCCATGAACTGTTGAATAGAATGTGTATTCTGTGGTTGTTGCATGAAATGTTCTGTACATATCTGTTAAGTCCATTTGTTCCAAGTTACAGTTTAAATCCATTGTTTCTTTGTTGACTTTCTGTCTTGATGACCTGTCTAGTGCTGTCAGTGGAGTACTGAAGTCCCCCACTCTTATTGTGTTGCTGTCTCTCATTTCTTAGGTCTATTAGTAATTGTTTTAGAAATTTGGAAGCTCCAATGTTAGGTGCATATATGTTTAGGATAGTAATATTTTCCTGTTGGACAAGGCCTTTTACCATTATAAAATGTTCCTCTTTGTCTCTTTTAACTGTTGTTTTAAAGTTTGTTTTGTCTGTTTTAAGAATAGCCATCCTGCTCACTTTTGGTGTCCATTTGCATGAAATGCTTTTTTCCACCCCTTTACTTTAAGTTTATGTGAGTCTTTATGTGTTAGGTGAGTATCCTGAAGGCAGCAGATGGTTGGTGAGTTCTCCTTATCCATTCTGTGGTTGTATATCTTTTAGGTGGAGCATTTAGGCCATTTACATTCAACATTATAACTGAAATGTGAGGTATCATTGCATTCATCATGCTCTTTGTTGCCTGTGTATTTTGGTTTTCTTGTTTTTTGTTTTGCTTTTAACTTGTATTTTGTTTTATAGATCCTGTGTGATTTATGCTTTAAAGAGGTTCTGTTTTGATGTGTTGTGTTTCCAGGATTTGTTTCAAGAGTTAGAGCTCCTTTTAGCAGTCCTTGTAGCGGTGGCTTGGTAGTGGTGAATTCTCCCAGCACTTGTTTGTGTGAAAAAAGACTGTATCTTTCCTTCATATATGATGCTTAGTTTCGCTGGATATGAAATCCTTGGCTGATAATTGTTTTGTTTGAGGAGGCTGAAGATAGGGCCCCAATCCCTTCTGGCTTGTAGGGTTTCTGCTGAGAAATCTACTGTTAATCTGATAGGTTTTCCTTTATAGGTTACCTGGTGCTTCTGTCTCACAGCTCTTAAGATTCTTTCCTTCATCTTAACTTTGGATAACCTAATGATAATGTACCTAAACAATGATCTTTTTGTGATGAATTTCCCAGGTGTTCTTTGTGCTTCTTGTATTTGGATGTCTAGATCTCTCGCAAGGCCAGAGAAGTTTTCCTTGATGATTTCCCCAAATACGTCTTCCAAGCTTTTTGAACTCTCTTCTTCCTCAGGAACACTGATTATTCTTAGGTTTGGTCACAACATAATCCCAGACTTCTCAGAAACTTTATTCATATTTTCTTATTCTTTTTTCTTTGTCTTTGTTGGATTGGGTTAGTTTGAAGACTTTGTCTTCAAGCTCTGAATTTCTTCCTTCTATTTGTTCAGTTCTATTGCTGAGACTTTCCAGAGCATTTTGTATTTCTAAAAGTGTGTCCAAAATTTCTTGAATTTTTTTTTTTTTCTTTAAGCTCTCCATTTCCTTGAGTATTTCTCCCTTCACTTTTTGTATCATTTTTTGGATTTCCTTGCATTGGGCTTTGCCTTTCCCTGGTGCCTGCCTGATTAGCTTAATAACTAACCTCCTAAATTCTTTTTCAGGTAAATCAGGGATTTCTTCTTGGTTTGAATCCATTGCTGGTGAACTAGTGTGATTTTTTTGTGGGTGTCAAAGAGCTTTTGTTTTGTCATATTACTAGGGTTAGTTTTCTGGTTCCCTCTCATTTGGGTAGGCTCTGTCAAAGGGAAGGTCTAGGGCTGAAGGCCGTTGTTCAGATTCTTTTGTCCCACAGGGTGTTCCCTTGAGGTAGTACCCTCCCCCTTTTCCTATGGATGTGGCTTCCTGTGAGCCAAACTGCTGTGATTGTTGTCTCTCTTCTGGGTCTAGCCACCCAGTGAGTCTACCCAGCTCCAATCTGGTACTGGGGGGGTTGTCTGCACAGAATCCTGTCATGTGAACCATTTACGGGTCTCTCGGCTGTGGATACCAGCACCTGTTCCAGTGGTGGGGGGGGGGGAGTGCAATGGACTCCGTGAGGCTTCTTAGCTTTGGTGGTTGAATGCTCTATTTTTGTGCTGGTTGGCCTCCTGCCAGGAGGTGGTGCTTTCCAGAGAGCATCAGTTGTGGTAGTATGGAAAAGAACTTGTGGTAAGCGGGGCCCTAGAACTCCCAAGATTATATGCCCTTTTTGTTCAGACACCAGGGTGGGTAGGGAAGGAACATCAGGTCGGGGCAGGGACAGGTATGTCTGAGCTCAGACTCTTCTTGGGCAGGTCTTGCTGTGACTGTCGTGGGGGATGAGGGTGAGATTCCCAGGTCACTGGAGTTGTGTACCTAGGAGGATTATGGCTGCCTCTGCTGAGTCATGCAGGTTGTCAGGGAAGTGAGGGAAAGCTGGCAGTCACAAGCATCACCCAGCTCCCACACAAACCGAAGGGCCAATCTCACCCCACCATGACCCCTACCACAGCCCCAAGTCTGCTTCCAGGTGGTGGGTGAGACAGGCTTGAAAACTTGCCCCGGGCTACCCGCTTCCCAGCTGTGAAAGAAAAGAGCTTGGTTCTTACCCTCTGTGGATTCTGCACACGGGATTTGCGCCCTCTCCCAAGTTCTGGCCAGGAGGCTTCTCGCCCCATTGAAATTGTTACAAAGTCCAGCTAGAGATTTCCTTCTCTGTGTGGAGTTTTACCCTCTGCTCCTCTAGCTGCCCCCACAATGGATTCCTGTGGTGACAGGCAGGAATGGGCTGCTTGGGGACCCAGCGAGCTCCCTGGGCCTTTCTGCTGCTTCCTCTACCCTCTGTATTTCACTCAGCTCTCTAAATTAACTCAGCTCCAGGTAAGGTCGGAAACTTCTCCCACAAACAGACCTTCAGTTTCTCCACTGGGGGGGGGGTGTGCTTGGGAGAGGAGGGTCTCCCTTTCCCACTTCTTGCAGTTGGGGCACTCACAGTATTTGAGGTGTCTCCTGGGTACTGCAGGAGCCGTTGCTTCCTTCAGAGGGTCTGTGGGTCCTCTTGGTATTGCTGGTTTGTTCTTGCAGTCGATCTGGAGCTAAAATTTGAGCACTGCCTTTATTAAAAAAGATCTAACCAGGACTGTCCCCAGAAAATTAGGCCATACAGGTCCTACATATATGATAAAAGAAGAATAGGGAGAGGATAGCATCAACCACTGAATGAATTATTTCCAATTTTCATCATATAACAACAGCTCGGTAAGAGTCCTACAATGAGATCAGTACACATTTCTTTACATTTAATGTAAATACCAATAGTGGTCACCTATCAACATCATGGAAGGGCACACTTCACAGGTTTCTTAATCAATTTTTAAAATAATCACATGTAATAAAAACAAATCACTAAAATACAAAATGTAATTTATTTATTTACTAAATGGTTAGCTATAAAGATACAATTTTGCCTTGGAGTTTAAAGCAGTTTCATTTTTTTGCCATAGTTACTTTTTCTGATAATATGCTAGAATCACAATCTTCTGTTTTATCTGGATTAAATGGATTGTTTATATTTTATATGTTTGTTCACTTGAGAACTAAATTTTTTTTTCTGCATGATGATGGAAGCTCTGTAACATAAAATGTCATTGTGCTCATATATTTGAATAATACCGATCACGGTTTTGAAAGTCTCTATGAGCATATCTTGCATAAGTCTTGTTATGTGGGATCCTTCCAAAAGGTTCATGGTCATTGAAACAAGATTCAAAAACTTCATCAACAGCCTTTTTAGCTACTTCTTTGCTGATATTCCTAACAGCCAGGATAGAAAGAGTGGCTCTGTCTCGCACACAAGTCTAAAAAGAAGAAAAAGTATGAGGCTCTAATTTTATATAAACATTTAATCATGAAATAATACATTTTATCTAATGTCTGAATTAATTAAAATTAATTTCCTCATATTATTTTACTAATTTCTATGATTCCAAAGAAGAAAACAAAATGAACAAAGATACGTAACACTTAAGGAGTATTTTTAGCTCAACCTAAAATTATTTAGGTATAAGTAAGACCTCTATTTTCTCATCTTTCCCACTAATATAAGCAGATGTCATTCTCAGAAATTCTACACAGTGTCTACCAAACAGTATCTCCCAATTTGCTAAATCACCCAAAAAAA
>NW_016830379.1:54512-67776 GCF_001698545.2 Rhinopithecus bieti
AAAAAAAAAAAAAAAAAAAAAAAAAGTCTATAAGGTCCTGATTGACTTTTTTATAAAATTTAATTAAATTTAAAATATACTTCACTTCTGTACCTCTCTTTCTTTTCAGTTGACCAATGCTAGATAACTTTTCCTTTGAGAAGGGTAAGTCCTCTCTGGAGGCAACAGAAAACCATACACATATCCACCCAAACTTGGAAAGTACCTTAATTTTTTAAGGGGGGTGGAAATTAAACAACTTTTTTTCCTGATTGTTCTTTACACAGATATTAAAGTTCTAAGATAATAATTTACCTAATGTTTCATAGTAATAGGCTAGAACTTCTCAATACTCTAACTTAAATATTTAAGAAATATAAGGCCCTGCCATTCCAATCCTTGGAGAGCTTTTAATCCGTTTATTTCTCCACAGGCCCAAATTAAAACTCAAAAGAATGGCACTTGACCTTTTCCTAAAAATAATCAAACACTGGTTTGGATGGCTGTGCATCCTGACAACCATCTGTTTTCTCTGCATGTTCCCAGTTTTTCATTGGCCTGGTCAGTGTGCTCAAGCTGGAGATACTCACTCACATTGGAATCTAGTGTTTCTCAACCTGAATTTTACCAAACGCTGATTTTAAACAATAAACCCCAGGCATAAAGGAAGAAGAAAAGAACCATGTGAAGCCAAAACAACAATTACTAAAAAGAGAGGAAATTTCTCTCCTGCAGGGAAAAAAAGGTACAAAAATTTGTCTCCTGAAGCCACAGGGTTAGGAGACACAAGTGTAGACCACAGATTTACTTCTTTTTAGACATAATAAATTTCTGTTAAAATAAAGGTATGACTATGCAATTTTACAATCAGTAACTGTACTTGCTGTTTCTATTTCCTGGGCACATGCTGTACAAAAGCAGGAACTCCATTGTCTAAGACTTCTCCGTCAGCCACATTCCTACTACCTCCACATATTTTCTGTCCTATTGCTATTTCTATTTGTTTTCTTCTGCTGCTACCCAGTGGTAAAAAGAGGAAAACTTCTCTTTCACAGACTGCGTGCATCACAAACTTATCACAAAGATAGAAGGTGAATTAAAAAAAAAAAAATCACGCTCTATTCCTTTATTATATCAACTTATTTTTTTAATTGGAAAAGAATATAAAATTAGCATATTTTCTAAAACAGAGTATATGTAACAGTTTTTTTTTAAGGAATTTTTCAAACTCTATTGACAAGAGCAGATATCCATGAGCTATGCCAGCACATGCTTTAACCACATTATCCTCTTCTCTAGGGGTGTGCTGATGGGTACCCTGCTTCCACCCCTCTCCACTGACAGTCAGAAGACACAGAATTCACCAGAGAAGCAGGGACTCAAGGGCACAGAAAACATGCAGCACAAGACAAGTCAGTGGCATATCAATAAGCTGACCTGGCACAGGGTAATCACCCTTTCCAGGCAGCAGGCTTTTCTTCTCGCTCCGATTCACTCAGTTCACAGTTTCTCTGAGTAGCTCACTGTGACTCCACCCTCCACCCCAGAGTTGAGTTACTCTCTTCTCCACAAAACCAAGGGCCTTCCTGTTGTCCTTAACATATCTTTTTTCATCTAGTTGGAACTGATATCCTGATGCTCACATACTTCACAAACTGGCTCAGCAGGCTCTTACTATAGAAAATGACTGACCACCCTTTCTCCTAAATGTGGACAGAGGCCCAGGGTGGCTGTGAGCAGAACTGCTCACATTCATTATCAATCCATGAGTTCTATACTTCCTCTCCCCACATCCATCTAATACAGATCTCAAAGCCTTTCCAGCAGGATAATCTTGCCTTATAGCTATCTCTTTTGTTTTTTGTTTTTGTTTTGTTTACACAAATCCCTCTCAGCTAAGCTCATCATACTCAAGTCTGTGCTAAGCCAAAGGTTTTCTATCACATTATACAGCCTTTACAGGTACACTGAGACAAAGCCATAACTTGTGCAGCAACACACTCTCTGTTCTGAAAGGGATTACATTTTTTGTTTCCAGAATGCTATGGTAGATTCAAAACAGAAGTCAAGAATTGTTAGAATAACAGTGAGACATGCTGTGATTTCACTTCCATTCCTTATCCAGCCCCATCGAAAAGTATCCCAGGTGCAAGATCTTAGCTCCTTTCTTTCTTTTTTTCAGAGGGAGTCTCACTCTGTGGCCCAGGCTGGAGTGCAGTGGCATGATCTCGGCTAACTGCAACTTCCATCTCCCAGGTTCAAGCGATTCTCCTGCCTCAGCCTCCAGAGTAGCTGGAACTATAGGCATGCGCCACTACGCCCAGCTAATTTTTTTGTGTTTTTAGTAGACACAGGGTTTCACCATGTTGGCCACACTGGTCTCAATCTCCTGACCTTGTGATCCGCCCACCACGGCCTCCCAAAGTGCTGGGAGGCCCAAGCCACTTGCCAGGCCTCCTTTCATTATTAAAATATCTCACACACTCATTGAGTCACATAGCTTGCCCATAATTATAAAGTAGAACTAAATTCCATCTACTTTGTTTAAATGGTACATACTTTGTATTCTTTTCACATAGGAAGTTCTTTCAAATTTCAAATACTGAAGTACTTTTCATTTCTTTATTCATTATTTCCACTCATAACACTCTGGAGGGGAGGTGATTGCATGTTAGCTTTTACCTGGTGGTGTTGTTTCAATCCAAAATGTAACCTGAATATTTCATTGACAAGTGAGCAGTCTCCACTAAGGTTAGCAGCTCGAACCTATCACACAGAAGACAGACAAAAAGAAAATAAACGCTCATGCTCTATATATCTTTATGATATCAACCAATTTTTTAAAATTAGAAAAGAATATAAAATTAGCATCTTTGTCTGAGAAAAGAGTGTTTGTAAGACTTCTTCTTAAAGGACTTTTTAAACTCTATTGACGACAAAAGCAAATATCTATGAGCTATGCTAGACAATGCCAAATATACTGGAGAGATGGGGAAAAGTTCAGTCGCCTACCAAAGGAAATTTTCTAAACTTTATGCTGTAGCTTTACTGACAGAACTAATTTCTTTTTGGAACCAAAAGTCAGAGAGCTAGACCTCAGAGTTAAATTACACACTCTACAAGATACAAATACTTGTAGAAATTACTAAAAGTACTTCAAGAAAGCATTCTTGAAATAAACTGAGTTTCAAAGTGAGCTTAAAACGGAATGCATTAATATCTGAGACACTCTGAGGATATGACCCTCCCAACCCTAGCCCAAATCTCTCTTGCAGCTTCCCTCAAACCTGTATAAGTTCAGGACCTTCCTCTAGGGACTTGATTGTCCTGTGAAAAATGAAGCAATACAAAACACAAAGAATCAAGAACATTCCAAACTGATCATGCTATGAGCATGACAGCCTGAAATTAGGACATATTTTCAGATTTACTATACTTTAATGAATGAAAAAGTCTTAGAACAACCCACATAGATTCTACAGGCAGCCTGACCACATTTTTGCTAATTCATTGCTAACAGAATGGTCCACTTCTTGTTCCTTCTACAATATTATGGCCTCATTCCTCTGAGGAGCTCAAAGTACTTAACACACTTTAGCTACAAGGCATTCATTCTCACAGTACCCGAGAGAGACCTATTTAAAAACTCAGGTTTCAGTCTATTCTCCAAATAATTGGAATTATAATTAGATGCAGGGGGGCTACATATTAATTTCAAGAGAAAGGGAAAATAATCTAAGTTATGAAGTATAGGCTTGAGATTTAGATTATTTTAATTAATTCTTCAATTAATGACATCCAAGTATATGCATATGCAGAATACGCTCTCTCTAGGAGCATATGCCAAGCAATCCAACGTGCTTAGTAATAAATATCTTTTCATGTTGTATTTTTGAAACGAGCATGTTTTACTCTAGGGCAAGCAAGGAACTCTATGGAAGGCAGCTGGGCAAGCTAGTTAAAAATACTGGTTGTAATCCTGCCTCTGCCACTTACTAACTTTGGAATCTAAACAACCGTCTCACTTTCCACATACATAAAACAGGGACAATAATAGTATAATATCTACCTCAGTGGGTTATTGTGAAGATTAAATGAGAATCTGTGCAAACAGAACAGTGTTTGGAATACAGCCCTCAGCAAATGTTAATTATTATTTTTTCACATTATAAAATGTATCCCATAGGAAAAAATTAATAGCTTATTAAAGTCAGTCATCACTATTATTAGGACTTACAGGATATAGTTAAGAGACTTCTAAAAATATAGTTTAAATTTCTCTAGCTGTTTATCAAAAATGGTATTCAATGTTAGTTAAAAACAGAAATTCAAGACTAAGGTAGAGCTATGAGAGTAGGAAAAGGAATACATTTAAATAAATTACACTTGAATAAAATATTTGAGCATAGAGTGTTCTGGAGAAAAATACAATAAAACTCACCTCTGAGCACGCCAAATGTCTGATGTTGGTGAACCAGTCGACATGGGCACGACAATGATCAAATGCATGAATGAGCTCGTGGGTGACCACTCTGTTCATATGGGCCTGATTATGGATATTATTCTGGCACAAAACTATCTAGGAGACACCAAAATAAAAGAAGTTCAGTGATTTCTAAAATCTCCTTTCACAGACTCGATCTTCTCTCCCACATGACCTCACCTCTCCCTGACAAGCTCACCTGCCTGGAGTATCTCTACCCACTCTTCTCCACTGGCCACACATCTACCCAAGGGACAAGTCCCAGTCCTAAGTGTACATGCTCCAATTGCCTCACCCAGTGACTAACTTCTCCCTTCTCCTCTCTCTGGACTATAGCAGTACTTAGATTAAGGACACGTATTCATGCACCATCCTCACTGGGGAATCATTAATTTGGACTTACACATTTCAAGTCTAAAGTGTCTTCAAGACACTTAAGTAGGTGGGGAACCGTGGCTCTCGCTTGTAATCCCAGCACTTTGGGAGGCTGAGGCGGAAGGATCATTTGAGGCCAGGAGTTTAAGACCAGCCTGGGCAACATAATGAGGCCTCATCTCTACAAAAAAATTTTAAAAGTTAGCTGGGTCCAGTGATGCACACCTGTAGTCCCAACTACTCAGGAGGCTGAGATGGGAGGATCGCTTGAGCCCAGGAGTTCAAGGCTGTAGTAAGCCATGTTTGCGCCACTGCACTCCAGAGCAAGTGGCAACAGAGCAAGACCCTGTCCCCAAAAACATTTATTTTCACTAAAAATAAAAATAAATAAATAAATAGAAGCTCAAGTAGAGATGTTAAATGGGCACTTGGATATACGGAATGTAGAATTCTTAAAAATGAGCTTTGACCCCAGAAAATTGATGAGACCTCCTTGGCAGAGTACAGAGTAAAAAAAGAAGGGGCTCTATGACCAAGGATTGAGGGACTTCAACATTTAAATGCTGGTAGAGGAAAGTAAGCTAGCAAAGGAGCAACCAGAAGAATGCTGTATACTAGAAACCAAAGAAAGTGTTTGGCATTAACAGCTGAAGTCAAGTGTACACAAACTACATGACCCAGTAATTCTGCTCTTGAGCATATACCTTAGAGAAACTCTTGCAATGTGTACCACTAGTGAAGGTCAAGAATATTTATAGCAGCATTGTTCATAATAATAAAGTTGGAAACAATCAATATTAAAGTAAACTGTAGTATAAACACACAACGGAATAAACACTATATAACAGGGAAACTGAATAAACCAGAGAGGTACACACAATGACAAGAAAGAATCTCACAAATATTGAACGTGGGAAGTAAGTTGGAGACTATCTACTACACAATTTCATAATACTACAAAATACTACATAAAACTCAAAGTATATCATGTATGAAGCTCAAAAGCAGTCAACTAAATAACACACTGTTGGACTGTATATGTAGATGGTAAAGTCATTCAGAAAACAGGGAATGGTTACCACAAAAATCAGGTTAAGGAAGGGAAAAGGATCTGATTCAAGAGGACCACACAGGTTTCTGAAGTCCTAGTAATGTTCTTTTTCTCTAGTCTGGGTGGCAGTTAGATAGGCGTGCACTTTATTATTACTGAAAGCGGACATATAGGTTTTTTACTCTTCTGTATGAATGAGATACTTCATAATAAAAATTTTCACTTAAAAAAATAGGCCAGGCATGGTGGCTCACACCTATAATCCTAGCAGTTTGGGAGGCCAAGGTAGGGGGATCACCTGAGGTTAGGGGTTCAAGACCAGCCTGGCCAATATGGCGAAACCCTGTCTCTACTAAAAATACAAAAATTAGCTGGGCGTGGTGGCACATGCCTGCAATCCCAGCTACTCAGGAGGCTGAGGCAGGAGAATCACTTGAACCCAGGAGGCGGAGGTTGCAATGAGCCCATATTGCACCACTGCATTCCAGCCTGGGCAACAGAGTGAGACTCTGTCTCAAAAATAATAATAATTAAAAATAATAATAATAAAAGGAGAGGGTGCCCAACTGTGTTCAACACTGCTGAGAATTAGGATGAAAGTTCAAGATGTGCACTCTATTTAACCCTGGGGGGACCGGGAAGGGGGTGAACTTATCCAGAGCCATTTTGAGAGCTATAGGTATTGTGACTACCAGTTTACAAATGAGAAAACTGAGAAGAAGAAAAATACTTGCCCAAGCCCCACAGATAATAAGCAGGGAAACTAAGATTTAAACTCAAGTCTGACTCCAAAATCTAAACTTCTTACCCTTGTTCTATATTGCCACTTCCCATGATTACTGTAAAAATGTTATAAATAACCTAAATACATATAAAATTATCCAGCAGGAAACAGTTAAGTGTAGTTAAATATGAATTATACATTCAGGTGGGAAACAGTTACTTATAACACTATCATTTACCATCACATGACATTATCTACCACCTCCAAGACTCTGTCGAAACCCTCTGATGACTTAAAACTAACAATAAAATTTATTACATGCTTACTATGGGCCAGGGACTAAGATAAGCAACTCTATAAGAAATATCTCATTTAATTCTCATAATCATTCCATAAAATGATCATTTCATAAAATCATTGTCCATAGTGTACAGATAAGAAAACTCCCCTAATGAAAGATTTTCACAGGCAGTATCACTTCTCACCATGTAAAGGTAAAACCCTTTCGTTTAGCATTCAAGGCCTCCCAACATATGGCTTACATTTCTTTCCAATCCTATTTTCCTTTATTCCCCACGTGTTCCTCCCCTCGAGATAAACTAGACAATATGCCATTCCCTACACATGCCATGCAGTTTCCTAGCAAGCACTTTTGCTCATGCTGCCCCTGCTCTGCCCCTAAGGAGGCTTTATATCCTCTAGTTGAATCTGTTGGCATCTTTCAATCAATCACATCACTGTCCCACTGTGGTAACCAAGCCCATCTAAAATGGTTTAGCCTGCCTCATTTTATAATTGTCTGTGTTCATGTTTTATCTTTCCTGTAAGGCTATAAACTCCTTAAGAGATCTTAAGAGTAAACTCCTTAGAGTAAGGATAACTAATTCACTTTTTTAGTCCTACACAAAGTCTACCAAACAGAATGCCAAGCATGTGGAAGATGCTAAAAAAATATCAAGAGAGAGGATTAAAGGGAAGGAAACAATTTGGCAATAATGCCTACCTGAGATGTTGAAGCATCAAAACCTCCACTGACATTTCCATTACAGTCTTCACAAGAAAAGTGTCTATCTGTGTTAACAGCACTACAAGGCAAGAATAGATTAAAGAGACAATGTCCAGAAACAGTGTGTATGTGGCAAACAGCTCTGGGCCAGGACTCAGGAGACCCTCCACCATACAGTAAATCTCCTCTACTACTAACACATAGGAAACCTTGGGAAAGAAACTTAACATCTTCAGGACTCAGTTATCTCAGCTGTAAAATAAGGAGGTTGTACGCAAAATGAATCCTAGTTCAAATTCTATAGATATGATTCCATAAAACATTTGTTCAACTGATGATGGCCATATTGCAAGTATGCTGGAGTTCCTACCCTTGAGCCAGAATGTTAAGAACCGGATGTCAGAAGTCACTTCCTTTAAACCCCTCAAAGTTATACAACATCTGCAAGGTTCCTACATAACAAGCTGAGAGTTCTTTTCCATTAAAAACAATGCTCAGGGTGGTATAGCAGAAAGGCCAGGATTGGTAATTACTTAGAAGAAAAATTTGAGTACTGTCTTTACTAATCACCCAAGGTGAATGGTAAGAGCTAGAAAATGAGCTGGGCTGGAGCAGTGGCTCACGCCTGTAATCCCAGCACTTTGGGAGGCCAAGGTGGGTGGATCACTTGTGGACAGGAGTTCGAGACCAGTCTGGTCAATGTGGTGAGACCCCCATTTCTAAAATACAAAAATCAGCCGGGCATGGTGATGTGCGCCTGTAAACCCAGCTACTCGGGAGGCTGAGGCAGAAGAATTGCTTGAACCTGGGAGAGGAAGGTTGCAGTGAACCAAGACAGCGCCACTGCCCACTCCCGCCTGGACAATAAGAGCGAGACTCCGTCTCAAAAAAAAAAAAGAACATTAGTTAGGGCAGAAGATGTCCAAAGAGAACAAGCAGCCAATTACCTCTATTTACCCTATGGAAAAGACTTCGTGACCTCAGAGAAATCCTAAGCAGTTCTCTTAAGAAGAGAACTTGGTTTTTGTTTTCAGCGGCCAGATCCCACAGCACCACTTCAAAAAGAGTTACTTACCAACCTGAGTGTTTCATAGCATCAAGCAGAAGTTTGACATACGGATCTAAAAAAGATATTGATTTAATTAAGTAAGCTAATTGGAAAAGTAGCACCAATTAAACTACCCAAATAGCAGTGTAAGATATTATCAAAAAGTAACTCACAGGCCAGATGCAGTGGCTCATGCCTATAATCCCAGCACTTTAGGAGGTTGAGGCAGGTGGATCATTTGAGGCCAGGAGTTCAAGCCCAGCCTGACCAACATGGCAAAACCCCATCTCTACTAAAAATACAAAAATTAGCTGGGCATGGTGGCACATGCCTGTAGTCCCAGCAACTTGGGAAGCTGAGGCATGAGAATCGCTTGAACCAGGGAGACAGACGTTACAGTGAGCTGAGATCACACCACTGCACTCCAGCCTGGAAGACAGAATGACTCTGTCTCAAAAAAAAGTAATGTTATCTTAAAATTGGTAAAAATTGACATGAGAGGCCAAGTTTAAATTAACATCAAAGCAAGTTTGTACTGAAAAAAAACACTAACACAAATACAAACATGGTATTACTAAGCATCTCAGATAATATCAACTATGCTTTTCAAGTTCATGTTTAGTTAAATGATCAAACACGTTGTATTATGGTATATACCAAAAGACTGAGGGAATCTACGGCCACATTCCTTAGAAGTGAACAACAGTGCTGGGCGCAGTGGCTCATGCCTGTAATCCCAGCACTTTGCAAGGCCGAGGCAGGCGGATCACAAGGTCAGGAGATTGAGACCATCCTGGCTAACACAGTGAAACCCAGTCTCTATCAAAATACAAAAAATTAGCCGGGCGTGGTGGCGGGCGCCTGTAGTCCCAGCTACTCAGGAGGCTGAGGCAGAAGAATGGCGTGAACCCGGGAGACGGAGCTTGCAGAGAGCCCAGATCGCACCACTGTACTCCAGCCTGGGAGACAGAGCAAGACTCCGTCTTAAAAAAAAAAAAAAAGTGAACAACAGCACAGTACCTAGGTTTGAGGAAGCCAGTAGCCACACTGTTCTGTCCTGGTCAGACCATACTGGCAACGCCATGTCCCATGCTGAGTACTACCAAGTTCTAAATGGGACCTGCCACTGAAGCTCTTCCACAGGGGATAGTGACTAGGGTACTACAGGACTACTTCCAGTAAGAAGCAAGAAAGGATTTAGGGGATTGGAAAGGAGACAGAAGACTTAACTAGGACCACAGTAGCTTCAAGTATTGAAGGGGTGCCATGTAGGACTAGATTCAGTTAATATTTCTTCAAAGGGCAGAACAAGGATCAAAGTATGGAAGTTACACACAGCAGATTTCAGCTCAGTAAGAGAAAGGATTTTTCTCCAAAAATTAAAGCTGGTGAAACAATAGACAGTAGCTTGAAAGAGCCTCAGGGAACAGGTAACTGTGTTCCAGTAGAGGTCTGTGGAGTATCTGGCCAGCAATGGCACGGAGGTTTCCTTGTAAGGGGATAGGGAGGCCTAGACGATTCCTCAGGGCCCTTCCACATCTAAGACTCTATGGGCCCGTGACTACTACAGGAAAGTACAAGGAACCCAAATGCCTCTGATATTAACTTTTCCCATAGGCATCTTGTCTGAGAGTATAAATGCACAGCCAATTATATGACGTAACCCAAAAAAAGTGAAAAAGAAACTAAGGTTTAAAAAAAAGGTTGAAGACAAAAATAAGCGAGAGAAAGAAATGTGAGATGAGAAAGTCAGGTATAGGTTACTGCTTTACCAACCTGCCCCTTGCAAGAGTGTTCACAGTAGAATAATTATTGTTAACAATAAGTATTATTAATTGAGTGAATACCAGATAGCAGGTACTGTATTAAGCACATTATTATTCATGCAACTAGGAGAATTTTACAAAGTTAAAAGTTTCAAAAGTCTGTAGTCCTCATACTTAAAAAAAAAAAAAAAAAAAGCAGGCAGCACCTTGGTTTAGTACTTCAAAAAGGACCTGCAGCAATATTTAGAATAAAATTGCTTTGGTGAAAAAAAAAAAGTCTCCCATGAGGCCTGGTTTCTGCCACCATGCCCCACGCAGGGATAGGATTTTAAAGCTGCAGGTTGACACTTTAATACCACCAACAGGCCCTCCCAGCCACCCTGCCCTTGGAAGATTGAGGTCCATTGATTCCTACTGGGGCTCATGTTCAGCACCCCACCTTCCTCACATCCTATCTATTTCTACTCTTCCTCCACTGTGTGGCCCTTCCACTGTAAAAACAGCTACCATTTATTCAGCTCAGCTCCTGATATGCTGGTACTTTACATTCATAAAATCAATACTTTTTTTTTTAGACAGGGTCTTGCTCTGTTGCCCAGGCTGGAGTGCAGTGATGCAATCATAGCTCACTGCAGCCGCAGCCTCCTGGGTTCAAGCAAATCTCCTGCCTCGACCTCCTAAATAGCTGGGACTACAGGCACGAGCCACCACATCCAGCTAATTTTTTTATTTGTTGTAGAGACAGGGTCTCCCTATATTGCTCCCCAAAGTGCTGAGATTACAGGCATGAGCCACCGTACCCAGCCCCATAAAATCTATTTTTCACAACAACCCTAAAAGAGGTATTCTTCCCCTTCTCTTTTTTTACAATAAGGATAGTGAGGATCAGAGAAGTTAAGTCACTCTTCCACACCTGAGGAAAGGGATCCGCATTTGAACCCACATCTAACTCTGCAACCCACACTCTTTCCACTCTATTCCACTTTGAAGCACCTTCCAGGCAGGGTGCTAACTCATCTTTCTACTTCCCCCACCAAAACCTGGGAGGCACTCAATACATATTTGTATAGTAAATACAGTATCATCATTCTCTCCCCTTTTACCCTCGACTCCCCTTCCCCCTCCTACCTCCCTGAGTCTCTACAAGCAGGTAATCCCAAGAAGGTTGGAAAATCTTTCAGTGGTTGACTTTTGAACTGTGACTGACCAACTATAAAATAGTAACCTTGCTTTGGGACAAGTATGTTTAAGACTAATTTTCCAAATGTATCTGAAAGCACACTAAGTCTATGTCAATGTAAAGGAATTAAGAAATCTTCTCTAGTGCAATGTCTCTGCTACTGGAGAGAAATTTGTCAATGGACAGTTGTGTTCCTGTTTAACCCACAGCAGTTCTTAACCTTTGTGGGGTCGTTGTCCTCTTTGAAAATATAATGAAGCTATTAACTCTCCCCCCACCCCACAAAAAAAAACTGCACTTAGGGCCAGGCGCAGTGACTCACGCCCGTAATCCCGCACTTTGGGAGGCCGAGGCGGATGGATCACGAGGTCAGGAGATCGAGATCATCCTGGCTAACACGGTGAAACCCCGGGTCTACTAAAAATACAAAAAAATTAGCAGGGCGTGGTGGCGAGCTCCTGTAGTCCCAGCTACTCAGGAGGCTGAAGCAGGAGAATGGCGTGAACCTGGGAGGCGGAGCTTGCAGTGAGCCAAGATCGCGCCACTGCACTCCAGCCTCGGCAAAACTCCGTCTCAAAAAAAAAAAAAGAAAGAAAAAGAAATGCACTTAGGCACATACACACACACACACACACACACACACACACACACGCACGATTTCACAGACCATTTCAGGGACTTCTATGCTCTGAAGCCCATTCATGCATGAAGGCTAAGAACCCCTTCCAAGGAAGGATAGGTTTGCAAAACTGTTTTTACATTTTTACAGCCTTTGTATGCTTTAATTACATTTTTACAGACTTTGTATGCCTTAATTAACCTGGCTGGCTCTTTAAAAGTCAGCCTCACCCTTACCCTGAAGTCACAATGTGGCTGCATAACTTATGTAAGAAATCGGAAGATGTGTCACAACAGTGAGTGACAAAAAAGGGCAGACAAACTCATTCCCCAAGCCAAAAACAGCGACGAAAAGGGTCTCAGCGCCTCCTCTGGTGGGAAAACTGAGCCCCAGGCTCCCAACCCAGCCCCCATGATGCCCTATCTGCCTAGACTCTGTGCTGAACCTGGTTCACTCAGCCCTGAGGCTGAAACTGCAGCCCCTGGCCAGGTGTTGCCCAGGCCCTTCCTCGCCCACCCGGTCTCAGACCCATTCGGCCGAACCCCAGCCTCCAGGTCATGGCTCCTACTTGTCTCCAGCGTCTTCAGGAGCCTAAGCTGGCACTTCTGGTTGCTGGTGAAGAAGCTGGAGAAGAACCCTTGCTGGGGATTCCCCTGGGCCACACGCTCGGGGAAGACCTGGCAAGAGACGTGTTGCTGCTGCAGCTGCTCCCCTGCCGCGGGGCCCCTCCCGCGCTCGTACTGAGCTCCCGCCATGCCGCCCGCAGACCTCGCCGCTGCTTCTCTCCGGCTTGGGCGGCCGGAGCGAGACCGGGAAAGGTAACCTCCCTCCCGCCAACCTGACCGCCCAGGCCCTCCCTCCGCAGGGAAGAAGGGCAGCGAGACTGGGCTGAAGACGTTAGGCGGGAGGGAGCTTTGAACCAGACCGGGAGCGCGAGGCACAGGGCGAGTGGCGAGGGGCGGAGAGAGGAGCAAGGGGCGGGGAGAGGGGGGAGGGGCGGGGCGAGGGACCCGGAGCGGGGAGAGGGGCGGGG
>NW_016830379.1:68023-106260 GCF_001698545.2 Rhinopithecus bieti
TGGGCGGGGAGAGGGGCGCGGGGCCAGATGCTGTTGGGCGGAGCTGGGTCTTGCGACTTCCCTCAAAGACACCACCCGGGCTGCCGAGGACTTCGCTGCTGCCCACCCAGTGTGGGTGACAGGCCTTTATAAGCGTTGTTCTGCAGCTTCCTGCTGCCTGCTGAGCTGCTAAGGGTGTCCCGCCTCCTCGCAGACACTCCTTCCTCACCTCGGGGCGAATATTGGCCACTAAGTGCTCTTGTGCCCCCGAAGGTCTCGGCCATCCTGCCACTCCCGGCCTTCTTCAGGGGCAGGCTAGTTGTCATCTCTGGCCCGCCACTTTCCCGACCCCTGCCATCCCTCAGATCCACTCTGCCCAAGGATGCCTCAGGCCATATTGAAAGCAGTATTTTTCAGGAACATTTTAAAACTAAAAAGAATGACTAGTCACATCAAAATCCTCAAAATGTAGGACCAATGACATTTTTTCTTCCCATCTGTACCCATTCACTTACCCTACTCTTCTGCACTCCCCCCTCCCCCAATAACTCCCTGATAACAAAGCGCACCGTGTTTACTTCTACCTTTCAGCCTTAACTCACATTGTTATTTCCATCTGTAAGCTCCTTGCCTCAGCCCCTATTATTGGGGCCCAGGTCAAATCTGCCTACTCCACAAGGCATTCCCAGATACCTTAAAATTAATGTCTCCTGATCTCCCAGTGTACCAAGTACTTTATACCTGTTAATCATTTTCATCGTGGCCTGCCAGGTTTTATCCAATTTGTGTGTTTCTCTTTTCCTACTAAATTATTCCACTCAGCTCACACATTTATTCAGCACCTACTAATGGGTCAGGCAAGGTGTTAAGGGACTGAGGAAACAGATGACTAAGAAAATTGCTAAAGATGAAAAGCAGCATGTGGTTTATGTAAGAAACATATCTAAATAATATAGGCTCACCAGGCCTTTACGGTTATGAACAGTGCTTTATGTGTCATATATGCTCAATAAATATCTAAATTGGGTGGGATGCTAGTATAGTCATTCATTTGGAATATTATAAAAATACAAACACCTCCTATGTACATAGACTGCTAAAGCCAGAAGTCAAAAACAAAGTAACTACTTTTAATTAAACTCACTTTGGATACATTATTTCTAATGCTCACTACAACCCTGCAAAGTAAGTATTATCTCTAATTTGC
Source organism: Rhinopithecus bieti (assembly GCF_001698545.2). NCBI lineage: Eukaryota > Metazoa > Chordata > Mammalia > Primates > Cercopithecidae > Rhinopithecus > Rhinopithecus bieti. The sequence continues at coordinate 69,210 of NW_016830379.1, forward strand.
AGATAAAGAAAGTGGGCTCAGCAAAATTCAATAATTTATCTAGGACCACACAACTAGCTTTCAATCCAGTTATAGAACTAAAACATACACATATGGAAAACTAAGCCATTACAATTCAGTGTGATTAGTGTGGAATACTGAAGGAAGGCTAGATATGCCTAGAAATGGACCATAGCCTACACACATTTGAAATACTATTTGGATTTTTTTTTCATGCTTTCTTTTTTTATACATAGATTCAGGTGGTTTATGTGTAGGTTTATTATTCAGATATATTATGTAGTGGTGAGGTCTGGGCTTCTAGTGTACCCATCACCCAAACAGTGAACATTGCACCCAATAGTTAATTTTTCAACCCTCACCCTTCCCCTCCCACTCTCCCCACTTTTGGAATCCCCATTGTCTATTATTCCCCTCTGTATGTCCACATGCGCCCAATCTTTAGCTTCCACTTATGAGTGAGAACATGTGGTATTTGATTGTCTGCTTCTGAGTTATTTCACTTAGGATAATGGCCCCCAGCTCCATCCATGTTGCTGCAAAATACATGATTTCATTATTTTTATGGCTGCATAGTATTCCACGGTGTATGCATACCACATTTTATTTAACCATCTGTTGGTGGACACTTAGGTTGATGGTTGGTTCTATGTCTTTGTCTTTTTGTCATAACAATTTCTTTTTTCTCTCTCTCTCTCTTTTTCAGAGACAGGTTCTTGCTCTGTCACCCAGGCTGGTGTGCAGTGGTGTAATCATAGCTCACCACAGCCTTGAACTCTTGGGCTCAAGCAATCCTACCACCTCAGTCTCTCCAGTAGCTAGAACCACTGGCATGCACCATCATGTCTAGTTAACTTTTTAATTTTTTGCAGAGATGGAGGTTTTTTGCTATATTGCTCAGACTGGCCTCAAACTCCTGTCATCAAGTGATCCTCCTGCCTCAGCCTCCCAAAGCTCTAGGATTACAAGCACGAGCCACCACACCCAGTCACAATTTGTTTTCCTTTGGGTGGCCAGTAGTGAGATTGCTGGGTCAAATGGTAGTTCTATTTTTAGTTGAGAAATCTCCATACGAGTTTCCACAGAGGTTGTACTAATTTACATTCCCACCAACAGTGTATAAGCAATCCCTTTTTTCTGAATTCTCATCAATATCAGATTGTTTTTTGACTTTTTAATAATAGTCATTCCGACTGGTGCGAGATGGTATCTCACCGTGGTTTTAATCTGCATTTCTCTGATGATTAGTGATGCTGAGAATTTTATCGTGTTTATTAGCCACCTGTATGTCTTCTTTTGAGAAATATCTATTCCTGTCCTTTGCCTACTTTTGAATAGGATTATTTAGTTTTTTCTGGTTGAGTTCCTTGTAGATTCTGGATATTAGTCCTTTGTTGAATGCATAGTTTGTAAATATGTTCTTCCATTCTGAAGGTTATTTGATTATTTATTTATCTTACTATGCAGAAGCTTTTAGCGTAATAAAACTCATTTGTCTGTTTTGTTTTGTTGCATTTGCTTTTGAAGACTTGCTCATAAATTCTTTGCCTAGGTCAGTGTCCACAAGACTTTTTCCTAGGTTTTCTTCTAGGGTTTTTATTGTTTCAGGTCTTAAATTTAACTCTAATCCATCTTGAGTTAATCTTGGTATATGGTGAAAGAAAGCGGTCCAGTTTCTTCCTCTGCATGTCTATCCACTTTGTGTAGCACCATTTATTAAACAGAGTGTCTTTTCCCATTATTTATTTTGTTGTCATTGTCTAAGATCAGTTGGTTGTAGGTATATGGCTTTATTTCTGGATACTATTTGCAATACCCTTCAGCTACAGGAATAAGTAAAAAAGTACAAACCAAAAGCTGCAACATTTCCTTACTAAATCAGCTAACACTCTTTCAATACTGATTGTTGAAGAAACAGAGGGAAAAAAAATCATACCACAGTATCAATGGCGGTCTAGGTATTGGAATTTTTTTGTTACATTCTTCTGAAATTTTCTAATGTTCCTCAATAAGCATATATTACCTTTATAATCAGAAAAATCAACTTTAAAATATCAAGTGGACTTTGGATGCCATGTGTAACTTCATCTGTATACAGTATAAAGACATAGGTATGGAATAAAAAGGCATTAAGGAAGAGATAATGAAGTGCAAATACAAATGAGTTTTAAAAAGAAAAAGAATTACCACAAAGAAATTAGAGCAAGGGCAAAGATTTGGCTATAAGGATTTTCATTTCTCCATTGCAGCACTAATTGAGAGCAAAAACGGCCAGGCCAGTGGCATGTAATCATAGCTATTTGGGAGGCTGAGTCAGGAGGACTGCCTGAGCCCAGAAGTTCAAGACCAGCCTGTGTGATACAGCAAGACACTTCCTCCTCAAAAAAAAAAAAAGGAGCGCGGGAAGACATCAATTGTTTAAATATCCAACAAGAGGTATAATGGAACATATACAACCATGTTGTCTCTTTTAAACAAAATATGTTCATTAAAAGTTTTTGGGTTTTTTGGGTTTTTTGGAGCCGGAGTCCTGCTCTGTTGCCCAGGTTGGAGTGCAGTGGCGCCATCCTGGCTCACTGCAACCTCTGCCTCCCAGGTTCAAGTGATTCTCCTGCCTCAGTGAGCTGGGATTGTGCCACTGCACTCCAGCCTGGGCAACAGAGCGAGACAGCAACTCAGGAAAAAAAAAAAAAAAAAAAAAAAAATTCAGGCCGGGCGCAGGTGGCTCATGCCTGTAATCCCAGCACTTTGGGAGACCGAGGCGGGAAGATCACTTGGGATCAGGAGTTTGAGACTAGCCTGACCAACATGGTGAAACCTCATCTCTACTAAAAATAGAAAAATTAGCTGAGTGTGGTGGCACCGCCTATAATCCCAGCTACTCAGGAGACTGAGGCAGGAGAATTGCTTGAGCCCAGGAGGCGGAGAGGCTGCTGTAAGCCAAGATCAGGCCACTACACTCCAGCCTGGGCAACACAGTGAAACTTTGTCTGAAAAAAAAAAAAAAGTTTTTTAAGTTCCAAAGTAGCATATACAGTATGATTCCATTTTGAATTTGTACTTAGTATAATTCATAGAAAGGGTCTGGAAGACTCCTACAAAGTATTCACACTGGTTGTTTTTAAATGGGTAGGATTTGGAGGTTTTGTGTTTTGGGGGTTTTTTCGGCCTTCATTTTCTAAAGCAAAATAATTGCTTTTTTATGGGAACTAAATTATTTAAAATTGTATAAATCTATCACAGTAACAAATAAATTACATATAATTGTAAAGAGTTTACCACCTTTCAGCTGTGAAAGTTGATAATATAAATCGGGCCATTTTGTCATACCTATTAAAAGTGGAGAGGCCAGAGGGAAAAAACATTCAGGTCACAAATATCACTTGAAAAATAATTCTCTACAGGCCTGGCTGTTGAAACTGCCTGCTAACACTTAAAACCTATTTAATCTAAAGGCTACTAAGACAGCCTGCTACAATTCTAAGATGAATTTTACCCACCACTGTCACTCAGCAATCAAAATTTGCCAACCCCACCAAAACATTAATAGTGAAAATAAACGCTCTTGAAGACCAATATGTAACATTTCTCTTTCTTATAAAATCTCTAACCTCTTCACTCTTCAGACATCCCAAAGACCACCCCAGTCTACATATATGCCCCAAATTACTATTTTCTTCCCAAATAAAGCATTCTAATTTCAAAGATTCATCTCTATATTCTGACTTCACAGTTTTAACACTTAATGCTGTTTTTGCTTTTAGTTGACAAATAAAAATTATATTTATAGTATACAACGTGTTTTGAAATATGTATACATTGTGGAATGGTTAAATAAAGCTAACACATGCACCCTTCGGCTTTTTAAAAACTAACGTCCAATTCATCCATCAACGACCAACAAAAATTCCCTGAGAGTAAAGCCTTTGCTTAGCTTTCCAGTTCCGTTAAACGGGGGAAAGAACAAAAGGGTCACCAGGACCCTGCCCAACAATACGCCACACTCTGTCTACCAAAGCCACCCAGCCAGAACACGCCAGGTGACTGGCAGGCAGATACTTCCGGAAGAAGTCGGTCGGCGGAACCTGGAAGTGAAGCAGAAGACGCACGGTATTCTGGGAGGAGTTGGGGAGGCGGGATTGTTGTTGCTGGCTGTTACCAGGACAACCGGAGGCGATTGACCGTTATCTGCGGTTTGCAGCCGTTAGCGGGAGAGGCAGAGAAGTTCAGAGGTCTTTTAGGATGTGCTAAACGGTCGTGAGGGCTCTCTTAAGATTTTCCTCACAATAGGTTATCCAGTCGTGCCCCTCGGCCCAACCGCTGGCCCCGGGGATCTGAGTCGCACCCTCTTGTTTTTCTCTGTCTTAAGGTGAAATGAAGTGTGGCCCAGTGGCTCCTCATTGTCGCTTCTCTAGTTTTCTGCCTCCTTTTAGAAAATGTAAGTTGAGAATTTCTAATTTACATCGGGATGTATTCTAATGCGCTTGTTTTAAAATTGTGGAAAACTTTTAAAAGAAAATAAATCTCACCAGTCATCAGAAGTAACAAACTTTTCATGCATTACCTATTAATTTTTTTCTGCATATTTTTTCATAGTTGAGATAATTTAGGGAAACCATTTTGTGTCCTGCATATATGGGCGAATACAATATAATTTTGGTATCAATAGCAACAAAGAAGGCATTGAAGACTTTAAATCTGTTTACAGTGAATTGAGAAGACAGGATGAAGTGGACACAGCATGTGAAGACAATTCTTTCAAGAAGTTTGGCTGTCAAGGAAAATAGAGAATGTGAGTAGCTGAAGGAGAATGACAGGTGAAAGAAAGAAATTGGGAGCCAGACAATACAGCTGGACAGTTTACACCTGTATTGATGTCCCACCTTTTTCACAAAAGATTGAGTATGCTTGGGAAAAAACTACACACTATCATAGGAGAAAATGATTGGAAGAGAAACTGAGGCAAAGGTAATTGGAAAACAAAATAAAGCCAGGAGTATGTTAATACCCCAAAACTTCATACCACAAGGTCCATGTAATTACTAGAGGGGTGCCACAGATTGGGCGCTGAGGTTCCTAGCAACTAAACCGAAGGGAAAATATAGTTATCAGTTTCACATGATCCATATGAGGGGCATATTATAGAATCCTGTTACACATTAGCTGTATGAAATTGGGTAATGTAAGCTCTTTAGACCTCTTTTCTCCATCTCTTAAAGAGTGGGGAGAGGAAGAAGGAGACTGTTAGGCGAGTAGATCTTTTAATATCTCTTCCACCACTGACAGTCTGTGATCACACAGGCCAGAGATGGCAAACTCAAATGCCTAAATTAGGGACTAAGAAAGTTTCGTAAGTGAGGAAATGGACTGAATGTAACAAAAGCAAGGAGTGATAGAGATTAGAATGGTAGAGCTGATTGAGCTGTCCCATCTAAAACTCCAGCCAGTTCTTGCAAGAATAAGGATTCAGTGTTGCCAGATATTCTGATTTTTCAGGAGAAACAGGAAAATCATATTTGCGATAATATACAAAACAAAACACCTCTACTGGCTAGATACCATTCATGGGTCACTAATTTTCACCCTCTGCTATAGGTGAAAGGACCTCAACAAGAGGGATAATTGTTTGAATTAAAGAATTAAGTATGAAGAAAGAGGAAGAAGTCAAAAAGAATACCAAGATTTCCCCTTGGTAATAAGGAGGAGGTAGTAACATTGATACTAAAATCAGCAGAAGGTTTGGGGAGAGAAGGTGCTTGATGAGAGTTTCTTGAACATGGGGCAAACTTATTCATACGTATCCATAGCACATGAATCCAGTTCAGCTGTTGGGTTTGAGAAATCTGTGGGATTTATCGGAAAAGGGTGCAGGAATGTAGGTCAGGAGTTTGGGGAAAGAAGATGAAAAAGGAGTTTAAGATGTAAGATTCATTCTTTCAGTAAAGTTTTATTGATTATATATCACAATATGTATTTGCACGAGACTCTAAACTGTCTGAGGGCAGAAACCACGTTTTTTTTTTAACCACTTACCCAGCTCCTAGCACAATACAGAGTCAGTGCTTATGTATGTTGAATAAACAAATGAAAAAATACAAAACACAGTGTTTTACAGTATAGGAGATGCAGAGTTGAATTAGAAAATCTTAAGGGAACAAGAAACACTGGGGTCTACTTGAGGGTGGAGAGTGGGAGCATGGAGAGGAGCAGAAAAAATATGGGGTACTAGGCTTAATACGTGGGTGATGAAATAATCCTTAAAACAAACCTTCATGTGTACCACCAAACCTAATATAAAAGTTTTAAAAGAATAAAATCTTAAAGAAGTTTATAGAGCAGGGGCCCCATCTCCTTAAAAAAAAAAGAAAAGAAAAAGCAAGTTTATAGGTCAGAAAGTAAGACAAGTCTTACACATAAGCAGCTAATGCAAGTTTTAAAGTAGTGCCATTTAAAAACAAAAAAGTACCATGGGATTCAGAAGGGAAAGATCTTTTTAGAAGAAGAAGTTAAGCTCCGTCTTTCTAGATAGTGGGCAGTTAGGATTAGATCACACAGGTGTTAGGAGAGAAACTGATCAGAAGCAGTTAAATAGAAGATGTAGGCCGGGTGCAGTGGCTCACACCTGTAATCCCAGCACTTTGGGAGGCCAAGGCAGGCAGATCACCTTAGGTCAGGAGTTGAAGACCAGCCTGACCATATGGTAAAACCCCGTCTCTACTAAAAACACAAAAATTAGCGGAGTATGGTGATGGGCGCCTGTAATCTCAGCTACTCAAGAGGCTGAGGCAGGAGAATTGCTTGAACCCAGGAGGCAGAGGTTACAGTAAGCCAAGATCACACCTCTGTACTCTAGCCTGGGCGACAGAGCGAGACTCTATCTAATAAATAAATAAATAAATGGGTATTATGGCATATAATTCCTGATTTTTTGGTTGTTCCACATCCCTTTCAGGAAACCACCACTCACCAGCCTTAGCTGGTTCAAGTGGGACTGATTCCCAACTAGCCACCCTGTCCCCATTCCTACACTTGATTCAGACCTGACCAATGAGAACCATCATTGGTACTTTTGCTGGCACTATTTCTTCAATTTTTTTTTTTTTTTTTTTTTTTTTTGAGATGGAGTTTCGCTCTTGTTGCCGAGGCTGTAGTGCAATGGCGCAATCTCGGCTCACCGCAATCTCGGGTCACCGCAACCTCCTCCTCCCAGGTTCAAGTGATTCTCCTGCCTCAGCCTCCCAAGTAGCTGAGATTGTAGGCATGTGCCATCACACCCAGCTAATTTTTTATTTTTAGTAAAGACGGGGTTAATCCATGTTGGTCAGGCTGGTCTGGAACTCCCGACCTCAGGTGATCCACCCACCTCAGCCTCCCAAAGTGCTGGGATTACAGGGCTGAGCCACCGCACCTGGCCCGCTGACACTATTTTAAAAAAAAAAAAAAGCTTCTCTCCCTCTGATGTTATACTGCAGGTGCTAAAGACCATACAGACACAGAGCAGACAGGCCACCTTTGCTACCACATGGAGGTTTGTCTAATATTGAGGCTAAAGAAGCTGAGCTGGAAGAGAGACCAAATCCTGATGACATTGTTTGAACCCAGAGATCCAGACATGCCTGAAAACTAGTTTTACCACTGGACTTATCTGTTAAATGAGCCAATAAACTCTCTTTTATACTTAACCTTGGGTTTTACCTGGATTTTTGTCATTTACAGCTCAAAATATTCTAATATAGAAGTATACATCATTAAATCAACATTATTTCTTTTTTTCTCTGTCTTGTTTTAAATGTAACTCTGTAATGTACTCTAAAAGCATTCTACAGTCTCACTAAGTTAATCCACAAATTTGGTAAAATTCCAATATTAATCCCAAAAGTATTTTAAGAGCCTGTTTTTGTTGTTTGCTTGTTTGGGACTAAACAGAATTACTCCAAAATTCATTGAGAGAAAACATGAAAAAAAAAAAAACAAGAAAATAGAATTCATAAAGGGGAATTGTATTATAATAACGTGTAAAACAAGAATAATAAACATAGCATGGTAATGGAATAAACAAACAGTCGTGGAACAGAATTCAAAGCCTGAATATATCTAAGAGCACTTACCAAATTTAATGTGTGGTAAATCGAGAAAAGATGAATCCAGTAAACTATATAAGTACATTGAACTAGATTTAGAGGAGAAAGATAATTAGATCTTTACCTTATTCCCAGAATAAATTTCAAATGGATTTGTGACTTAAGTGTAAAAACTGAAGCCAGATTCTCAATATATGTTGATTGGCATATAATTGGCACAATCTTTAGCAATATCAATTAAATATTAGTAACTTTCAACATAGCCTTTCAATTCTAGAAATATATCCTACAGAAACAAAATATATGCATAAATATGGGTAATGCAGTATTGGAATATCGAAAGTACTACACTTATGAAATAGGATATGGAATACCTATATCATGCATTCACAGAGGGGCAATATCACAACCAGGAGGTGAAAATTGATTCTTGAGGGAAATTTTTTTCTCTAAATCATAGATATGTGTAAAGCATATAAACAGATATATAGTATACATGTGGTATTAAAACTTCATGGGACAGTAATAAGAAAAAATGTCTATGCTGGGTGCAGTGGCTCACACCTATAATCCCAACACTTTGAAAGGCCGAGGTGGGTGGATCATGACGTCATGAGTTCAAGACCAGCCTGGCCAAGATGGTGAAACCCCATCTGTACTAAAAATACAAAAATTAGCCAGGCATGCTGGCAGGCACCTGTAATCCCAGCTACTCAAGAGGCTAAGGCAGGAGAATCGCTTGAACCTGGGAGGTGGAGGTTGCAGTGAGCCAAGATCATGCCACTGCACTCCAGCCTGAGTGACAACGTGAGACTCCGTCTCAAAAAAGAAAAAAGAAAAAAAGTCTAAAAAGCTGAGAAAAACTCATATACAATTTGATACCATGTTAAAAGAATGAGGTAGACTTGTATGTTGACAAAAGAGGATGCCCCAAGATGCACTGTTTTTAAAAAACAAGTTGTAAAATAATATGCATAATAGGATTCCTTTTTTAATGATTAATATATGTTGATACAAACAAAAAAGTATTGATGGTGTTTCCCTTTGGGGTTAAAATTAATGTTTAATTCTATATTAAGTAGAGGAGTCCAGCCAGAGGAGGGTTAGAACAGGGGCCCCTACCTTGGTGTGAGTACTACAATATAATTCCCACAGTCTTGAGTTTTGCAGATTGCATCCCCAAGGTGTCATTAAATAAGGTTTTTTTTATTCCCTCTATTTCCTGTAAATTGATGTTTAGATCTAGAAACTTGATCAGATTCAAATTCAAAAATGTTGGTAGTATTTCATAAGTGACTTTGTGTGCACCCATCAGGAGGCACATAAAATCTACCACTTTTTAATTGAGTTATAATTAAAATACACAGATAGTAACTGCTCAATTTGTTTTCACAATTGCATGCACCCATGTAGCTTCCTCCAAAAACAAGACACAGAATATTTCCTTCACTCTGGAAAGTTCTCTCATGGGTCTTTATAGTCAATTCCTGGCCAGCCCCAGAGCCAACTATTTTCTCATTTCCATCACCACAGATACTGTCTTAGTTATTTTATGCCACTATCACAAAATACCCTAGACTGGGTAATTTATAAATAATAGAAATGTATTTATCACAGTTCCAAAGGCTGGGAAGTCCAAGATCAAAGCACCAGCAGGTTCAGTGTCTGCTAAGGGCTTGTCTCTGCTTCTAAGACTAGTGCTTTGTTGCTGCAACCTCACATAATGGAAGAGGCACTGTGTTCCCACATGGCAGAAGAGACAGAAGGACCAGGCAGCTCCCTGAAGCCTCTTTTATAAGGGCACCAATCCCATTCACAAGGGCAGAGCACTCATGACTTACCCACTTACCAAATGGCCCTACCTCTTAATAACACCACAATGGAGATTAAATTTCAACACAAATTTTGGAGAGAGATAGGTATTTAAACCATAGCAAGCCAGGCATGGTGGCTCATGCCTGTAATTCCAGCACTCTGCGAGGCCAAAGAGAGTGGATCACTTGAGGTCAGAGTTCAAGACCAGCCTGGCCAACATGAGGAAACTCCACCTCTATAAAAATACAAAAATTAGCCAGGCATGGTGGCACACACCTGTAGTCCCAGCTACTGAGAAGGCTGAGGTACAGGAATCACTTGAACCCAGGAGGCAGAGGTTGCAGTGAGCTGAGATTGCACCCCTGCACTCCAGACTGGGCAACAGAGTAAGACTCTGACTCAAAAAAAAAAAAAACCCATAGCAGATAGTTTTGCCTATTCTTGGACTTCCTATGAATGAAATAATACAGTACGTAGTATTTTATGTCCAGTTTCTTTAACTTAACAAAATGTTTTTTAAATGTATCTCCATGTTGTTGCATATATGAATGCACTAGTTCATCCTTTTTTATTGCTAAGTAATATTCCATTATGTGAATATACCATAATTTGTTTATCCATTCTCCTTTTCATAGACATTTGGGGTGTTTCCAGTTTGGAACTGTTTGGGAATAATAGTTTGGGAATAAAGCTGCTGTGAACTTTTCGTTTTTCTGTTTTAGAGACAAGGTCTCACTCTGTCACCCAGGCTAGAGTGCAGTGGCGCCATCCTGACTCACTGAGCCTCGACATCCTGGGCTCAAGTGATTCTCCCACCTCAGCCTCCAGAGTAACTGGGACTACAGGTGCAAAACGCCCCACGTGGCTAAATTTTTTAATTTTTTGTACAGACAAGGTCTCACTATGTTGCCCAGGCTGGAATTTTTTAGTACTTTTGTAGAGAAGGGGTCTCTCTATATTGTCCAAACTGGTCTCAAACTTCTCTTCAAGTGATCCTCCCACCTTGGCCTCCCAAAGCACTGATATTATAGGTGTGAGCCACTATGCCCAGCCCTGAACATTCTTATGCACACCCTTTTGTGGGCATTTTAATTTCTTCTCAGTAAGTACTTGGAAATGAAAACGATTATTTAACTTCAAAAGAGACTATCAAACAGTTCAAAGTTGTTGTATCATTTTTCATTTCCAACAGCAATGTATGAAAGTCCTCGGTGCGCCACATTCCATCAAACTTTAGTGTTGGTGGTCTTTTTTATTTGGGGTTGTTGTGTGTGTGCATATATGTGTATGTGCGAGTGGTGTATGTGCTGTTAGCAGTTATTGATTATCATTACTTACATATATTAAGGTTTACAAAATGGTGATATTCTGATTCTGTCATCCATATATTTGCTGAAATGCTTTTATAAAAAGAAACTTCCCTTCAACATATATTTGGTTTCCCTAAAATACAGTTTATATGGGAAAGGCAGGATTCATGCTTAATTCTTTCCCTTTATTTAACAATTTTCAAAATAATGAGTTGGTTCCCTCATATCCATCAAAGATTACGAGTGAGAGTTGTGAGGGTTTAAAAGAATTTAAGAATTTAAATATAGGCCGGGCCTGGTAGCTTACACCTATAGTCCCTGCACTTTGAGAGGCCAAGGCAGGCAGATTGCTTGAGCTCAGGAGTTCAAGGCCAGCCTGAACAACATAGCAAAAACCCATTTCCACAAAAAAATACCAAAATTAGCCAGGCATGGTGATACACGCCTGTAGTCCCAGATACTCTGGAGTCTGAGGTGTGGGGATTGTTTGAGCCCAGGAGGACAAGACTGTACCACTGCATTCAGTGGAGCGAAACCGTGTCTCAAAAAAATATTTTAAATAGTGGTTGAGCATTCCTAATCCAAAAATCCAGATTCCAAAATCTGAAACTTTTTGAGCACCAACATGATTCTACAAGTGGAAAATTCAACACCTGACCACATGTGACAGGACACAGTGGAGACTGAAAGCAGCCATGTTGGCTGTCACTGTTGTTTACCATCTGACACAGGTGTTCTGGTGATGCTACTGTGCCATTTAGTTACCCTGAACACATTAGTTTTTCACTGGATTAATAATGGTGGGTCATATTTTTTATTGTTAGACACTTATGTGTGAACAAGTGTAAGAAAATGTTTGCTTATCAGTAGCATATAAATTCAGAGTCAGGAATAATGGTGATGTCAAACAACCACAGATTGTCCAGATGGGTGACTGAGATAGTGACACCTTTGCTTTCTGATAGTTCAGTCTACACAAACTTTGTTTCATGCACAAAATTACTTAAAATATTGTGTAAAATTACCTTCAGACTGTGTATATAGCTGTATATGAAACATACATGAATTTTGTGTTTAGATTTGGGTCCTATCCCTAAGATATCTCATTATGTATATGCAAATATTCCAAAATCCAAAAAAAATACAAAATCTGAAACATTTCTAGTCCCAAGCATTTTGGATAAGGGATACTCAGCCTGTATATTTGATGTGTTTAATTCATTTCAATTCTCATTCTCATTGATGTTGAAATTGTCCCACTTTAGCCAATGGGAATCTTCTCAAAGTAACTTCTGAGTTCTTTGACATGACTATAAAAGCCTTTGATAGCTTCCTTACCTTCTAAATAACAAGATGTTCCAGACTCATCTTCAACATTTCCTGCCTCAGATGTGGAATCAGCACATCTCCAAGGAACCCTAATTCTCCTCAGTGGGAAATGGTATTTTAGAGGCCACTATCTAGAATGGGTGCTTATTCCTATGGGGTCATTCTTGACCAGTTCATTGTTTCTAGACCTTTGCAGTGGGTGGAACTAGGAAATGTTGTTGTTTTAAAGATATAAAACAACATGAGTTTTATTGCTGTATCCAATTCAAAACCATGAGTATCTTCATCAACCTCATATCTGTATCTCCTTTTCCCCTGTGCCTAAAATCCCACCGTAATTACCTATTTACTTTTTCCCATCATGAATAGTCTCAGAATAACAGTCCACAGCACCACCACAATATGATCACTGAATATAGTTTGGGTTTTTTGTTGTTGTTTTGGGGTGACTTTTTTGCAATTCTTTTTCTGATTAGGGTATATTCCAATAGAGACGTATAGTCAATTACTATGTTTTAAAGTCACTTGGAAGCTGGTTGCAGTGGCTCACACCTATAATCCCTGCACTTTGGGAGGCCAAACTGGGCGGATCAGTTGACGTCAGGAGTTCAAGACCAGCCTGTTCAACATGCTGAAACCCCATCTCTACTAGAAATACAAAACTTAGCCAGGCATAGTGGCACACACCTGTAATCCCAGCTACTGGGGAGGCTGAAGCAAGAGAATTGCTTGAATCCAGGAGGCAGAGGTTTCAGTGAGCCAAGATTGCACCACTGCACTCTAGTCTGGGTGACAGAGCGAAACTCCATCTCAAAAAAAAAAAATTAATAATGATAATGTTACTTGGAAAAGTTTCTCGTGTGTGGTTATGCCACTAGCTCAGTACACAGGCTGATGTGCTTAATTTTATTTCAATTTTAGGGGTTGCATTTTAGTTTGAATTTTGTTTTATAATTATATAAATTATTTGTGTGGTTCCAAAGTCTATAAAACAAGGTCTATTTGAGAAAAATCTAGCTTCTACTTCATTCCATAAATGCTCCCTCATTCCTTATTATATAAATGGCCATTTATTTTTATGGCTTGTCTTTCCATTTTTTAAAGTATAAGTAATATTTCAGATATATCTACATATATCCATCCTCTCTTTAAATATAAATGGCACCAGGTGCGGTAGCTCATGCCTGTAATCCCAACACTTTGGGAGGCCAAGGCAGGCAGATCATGAGGTCAGGAGTTCGAGACCAGCCTGGCCAAAATAGTGAAACCCTGTCTCTACTAAAAATACAAAAAATTAGCCGGACGTGGTGGTGGGTGCCTGTAATTCCAGTTACTCAGGAGGCTGAGGCAGGAGAATCACTTGAACCCGGGAGGCGGAGGTTGCAGTGAGCCGAGATCATGCCATTGCACTCCAGCCTGGCTGACAGTGCTAGACTCCATCTCAAAAATAAATTAACTAATTAATTTAAAAAATGGCAACAGACTGCACTCAATTCACTCATTTAAATTATACGATTCAGTGCTTTTTAGTATATTCACAAAGCTATGCAACCATTGCAACAATCAATTTTCAAACATTTTCATTACCCCAAAAAGATATTCCCACCAGCTGGGTGGTTTCCAATTTCTCTGAATCCTTGCCACCATTAATTACTGTCCATTTTCTTTATTATAGCCATCTTAGTGGAAATGAAGTGGGATCTCGTTGTGGTTTGGTTTGCATTTCTCTAATGGCCTACAATATTGATATGGTTTGGCTCTGTGTCCCCACCCAAATCTCATCTCAAATTGCAGTCCCCACATGTCAAGGGAGGGACCTGGTGGGAGGTGTTTGGATCATGGGGGTGGTTTCCCCAATGCTCTTCTGTTGAGAGTGAGTGAGTTCTCACAAGAGCTGATGGTTTTAAAGTGTGGCACTTCCTTGCTCTCTCTCCTGCTACCATATGAAGAAGGTGCTTGCTTCTCCATTCACCTTCTACCATGATTGTGAGTTTCCTGCGGCCTCCCCAGCCATGCAAAACTGTGAGTCAGTTAAACCTTTTTCTTTATAAACTACCCAGTCTCAGGTAGTTTCCTTATAGCACTGTGAAAACAGACTAGTACAAATATGGAGCATCTTTCATGTGCATTTTGGCCATTTGTATGTCTTCTCTTTGAAGAAATGTCTGTTCAGATCCTTCACCCATTTATCAATTGAGTTATTTGTCTTTTGTTGTTTTAAGAGTTTTTTTTTTTTTTTTTTGGATATAAGTCTCATCAATATTTAATTTGCAAATATTTTCTTCCATTCTATTGTCTTTTCTTTTTTTTTTTTTTTTTTCCCCGCGAGAGGAATCTCACTCTGTTGTCCAGGCTGGAGTGGGCAGTGGCGGCCAATCTCGGGGCTCACCTGCAAGCTCTGCCTCCCGGGTTCACGCCATTCTCCTGCCTCAGCCTCCCAAGTCGCTGGGACTATAGGTGCCCACCACCACTCCCGGCTAATTTTTTTTTTTTTTTTTTTTTTTTTTTTTTTTGTAGAGACAGGGTCTTGCCATGTTAGCCAGGATGATCTCGATCTCCTGACCTCATGATCCACCCGCCTCAGCCTCCCAAAGTGCTAGGATTACAGGCATGAGCCACCACACCCGGCCCCTATCATCTTTTCTTGATGGTGTCCTTTGAAGCACAAAAGGTTTTTAGTTAGTTTTAATTTTGATCAAGTCCAATTTATCTGCTTGTTCATTTTTCACTTGTGGTGCTGGCATCATGTCTAAGAATGATTTGCCTAACCCAACATCACAAAGATTTACTCCCACATTTTATTCTAAGATTTTCATAGTACTATTTCTACATTTAAGTCTATGAGCCATCATTATGAGTTAATTTTTGTCTATGGCATGAGGTAGGGATCTAACTTTATTCTTTTGTATGTGATATTCAGTTGTCCTAGCACCATTTGTTGAAAAGACTATTGCCTTTTCTCTCTGATTTAATTTGGTTGGCACCATTATTTTAAAAAACAGCCACAAATATAATAGTTTAATATAATATAAAAACAAATGTAATAGTTTTTATAGAGATTGTGTTTAATCTGTGAGTCAATTTGGGGAGTATTGCCATGTTTGCAACATTAAACATTCCAATCCATGAACATTAGATGTCTTTCCATTTATTTATGTCTTCGTTAATTTCTTTTAACAATAATCTTTTAATTCCTTTTTTAGTTTTCAGAGTACAAATTTTGTACTACTTTTGTTAAATTTATTCCTATTTCTTTTTTTGCTGCTAATGTAAATGGAATTGTTTTCTTCAAGTCATTTTCAGATTTCTCCTTCATTTTTTGTCTTGTTTTGTTTTGTTTTTTGTTTTTTTTAATAGGTTTTATTTTTTAGCGCAGTTTTAGGTTCACAGCAAAACTGAGCAGAAAAGTAAAGAGAATTCCCACCTGCCTCCTGTCCCCACACATGCATAGCCTCCTCCACTATCAACATCCCACACCAGAGTGGTAAGTACGTTTTTTACAATTGATGAACCTATATATCATTATCCATCATTTGCATTAGGGTTCACTCTTGGAGTTGCACATCCTTTGGGTTTTGACAAATGTATAATAACATGCCCACCACTACAGTATCACACAGAATAGTTTCATTGTCCTAGGCCAGGTTTGGTGGCTCATACCTGTAATCCTAGCACTTTGGGAGGCCAAGGTGGATGGATCACTTGAGGCCAAGAGTCCAAGACCAGCCTGGTCAACATGGCAAAACCCCGTCTCTACTAAAAATACAAAAACATTAGCCAGGCATGGTGGCACGCACATGTAGTCCCAGCTACTAGGGAGACTGAGGCATGAGAATCACTTAAACCCAGGAGGTAGAAGTTGCAGTGAGCTGAGATCACACCACTGCACTTCAGCCTGGACGACAGAGCAAGACTCTATCTCAAAAAAAATAAATAAATAAAAAGAATAGTTTCACTGTCCTAAAAATCCTCTGTGCTGCCTATTCATCCCTCCCTCTCCAGTAACTACTGGAAAACACTGCTCATTTCACAGTCAAGGTTTTTCCTTTACCAGAAGGTCATATAGTTGGAATTACACAGCATACACCCTTTTCAGCTAACTTCCTCTACTTAGTAATGTGCATTTAAGTTTCTGTTGTTGTTGTTGTTAGTTGGTTGATTTGTTTTTTTGTTTGGGACAGGGCCTCACTCTGTCACCCAGGCCGGAGTGCAGTAGCGCTATCGTAGCTCACTGCTGCCTCAAACTGCTAGGCTCAAGGGATCCTCCCACCTTGGCCTCCTGAGAAGCTGGGACTACAGGCACCCACCACCATGGCTAACTTTATTTTCTTGTAGAGACAAGGTCTCATTACATTGCCCAGCTGGTCTCAACATCCTGGACTGAAGCCATCCTCTCGCCTTGGCCTCGCAAAGTGCTGGGATTACTGGTATGAGCCACCATGCTTAGCTACATTTAAGTTTACTCCATGTCTTTTCTTTTTTTTTTTTCTTTTTTGTGGACATGGATCTCACTATGTTGCCCAGGCTGGTCTTCAACTCCTAGGCTCAAGCAATTCTACCACCTCAGCCTCCCAAAGTCCTGGGATTATAGGCATGAGCCACTGAACTCAGCCTACTCTGTGTCTTTTCACATCTTGATAGCTCATTTCTTTTTAGCACTGAATACATTCCACTGTCTGGATCTACCACAGTTTAATTATTCATTCACCTACTGAAGGGCATCTTGGTTGCTTCCAAGTTTTGGCATTTATAAATAATGCTGCTATAAACATCCATGTCCAGATTTGTGTGTGGATGTAAGATTTCAGCTCATTTGGGTAAATACCAAGGAGCATGATTGCTGGATTGTTAGTGAGAATATGTTTAGTTTTGTAAGAAACTGCCCAACTGTCTTCCAAAGTGACTACACCATTTTGCATTCCCACCAGCAATAAATGAGAGTTTTTCTTGCTCCACATCCTCACCCATATTTGGTATTTTCAATATTTTAGATTTTGGCCATCCTAATAAGTGTGGCACTTCCTTGCTGTCTCTATCCTGCTGGTGTAGTGTGTAGTGATATCTCATTGTTTTAATTTAATTTAATGCAACTCCCTGATGACATATGATGTTGACCATCTTTATACCTGCTTATTTGCCATCTGTATATCTTCTCTAGTGAGGTGTCTGTTCAGGCTCAAGTGTCTGTTCAAAAAAAATTTTTAATCAAATTGTTTTCTTATTATTGAATTTTAAGAGTTCTTTGTTTACTTTGGATAACAGTCCATTTTCAGATATGTCTTTTGCAAATATTTTCTTCCAGTATGTGACTTGTCTTCTCATTATCTTGATCTCCTTGGTTTTTCTAGACCTAAAGATCATACCATAGTGGTAAATATACTTCTCACTTCTCTTTACAACTGCAATTATTTTCTTTGTTTATAGCTTAAGTATTTCAAAAGGATTGTATATTTGTGTAATTAAACAAGAAGCTATTATGTGTTTTGAAATAGATAAAATAATATGCCCATCAGATAATTACTTTCATTACATTTTATGATGTGGCAAATATTAGTATATTTGAGATGCCAATAATTGCCTGCCTGCCCACATCTTCTAAGAGAACTGTTTTTGTGCACAGATTTTCTTTCCCTAAAGGATAATTTAGACAAATGTGGTGGCTCAGACCTGTAATTCCAGCACTTTGACAGGCGAATCGCTTTGAGTTGCTCAGGAGTTCTAGACTAGCCTAGGCAACATGGCAAAATCCCATCTCTACAAATACTGCAAAAAACAGCAGGGCATGGTGGTTCACGTCTTTAGTCCCAAGTACTCAGGAGGCTGAGACTGAAGAATCGCTTGAGCCCAGGAAGCAGAGGTTACAGTGAGCTGAGATCATGCCACTGCACCCCAACCTGGGCAACAGAGCGGACCCTGTCTCAAAAAAAAAAAAAAAAAAAAAAGATAACTTACTAGACCAAATAACCACTTATCATCACCATGACTGATCGGGCCAGGGAGTGCAACACTGCATTCAATACCATTTTCTCATTTTCCTTTTCCATCCTAATAGAAAAATTCCTTTGTTATCTTAGCCAAATGTATTATGACAGGCTGAGCACCTTCGCAGCCTAAGAGGATGAACCTTGATTACTCTAAGTCAACCATGATAATTGTCATTTGCCTTGCTTAATCTGCCAATGAGATGTAAGGGGAAGTTTGTTGGAGACCTTCTGGGAACATTTTTCCCTGCCCTAAAAATGGAACACATAGGAACAGAAAACCAAACACCGTATGTTCTCACTCATAAGTGGGAGTTGAACATTGAGAACACATGGACACAGAAAGGGAAACAACACACACCAGGGCCTGTTGTGGGGTGAGGGGTGAGGGGAGGGAACTTAGAAAATGGGTCAATAGGTGCAGCAAACCACCATGGCACACGTATGTATACCTATGTAACAAACTTGCACATTCTGCCTATGTATCCCGTTTTTTGTTTTTTTTGTTTTTTTTTTTTTTGAGAAATTTTTTAAAAATGGAACACATGAGAAGGACAGTTCATTTTCTGTCTCCCAGTGTTGTCAACCCCTGTAATGCCTGAAGCTATAACAGCCAACTTGGAATCATGAAAGAAACCAGCCTCCGTGGAAAAGCCAACCTGTTGAGGATGGCAGAGCAGAAAGATGGGAGACACCTGGGCCCCCAGGTAATGCGGTCACTGAGGACATGCCCTATCTCTAGATTATTGTTATATATGATAATAAATGCTTAAACAACTTTGGATTGGGCTTTTTGTTAGTTTTAGCCAAGAGCATCACAACTGATCAAATCAGATACCTAACTCAAGGGTAGCCAATCCCTAGGCCTGCCAGTTGGACACAGAAATATGCAAGGTGTCATCATTCACACTAATGCCAAAGCATGGAGCTGAGGCCCACACATTTCTGCTTAAATCCAGAGCCACTCTCCAGCTCTAGTCTGTTGATGCCTAATCCCAGTATGTCTCCTATTTGTTGAATGCCAGGAAAATTGGTCCGCTTAGTGCAATTATCACCTTTTGTTTGAACTAGCTTGAGTGGCTTATAACCAAATGAGTTTGATTAGAGCAATCTGGAAAAGTTAGTACCTCGGGAAATAACCTGATTTCTTTAAAAGAGAGGTGAAGCTTGTCACCTTTAGCCTACAAGGTATAATAGATGCATTACGCTGCATTTTACTTTTTTAGCTACCCCTATCACAAATTAAGGAACTAAAGACAGTCCATTTGACGGGCAAATATGGAATCTGGCCTAAAAACTTCACAGAAAATTTTATAGTATATTTTATATACTATGTTTTATGTACTTTTCAGGAAGATATTTTAGTACATATGTGAATTACAGGTATTTATTTTAGTTTGTTTTTGCTGAACCTTTTGAGGCTTATTGCAGAGATTATGACCCTTCTATCCTAAGCACATCAGCATGTATGTACTTAGCAGAATATGAGAAACCAGCCTCAGTGGAAAAGCCAACCTGCTGAGGATGGCACAGAAGAAAGATGGGAGACACCTGGGCCCCCAGGTAATGAGGTCACTGAGGATATGCCTTATCTCTAGATTATTGTTACATAGGATAATAAATGCTTAAACAACTTTGGAAGTTGTTTAATATACATTCCATCTTCAAATTTCAATATTATCAATATTGAAATATTGATAATAAAATATCAATATTATCCTTTATATAAACCTTTTTTTACAATCTAGAATCACGTATTTCATGTAGTTGTCATGTCTCTTCAGTTTTGTTTTTTTTTTTTTGAGACGGAGTCTCACTCTGTCGCTCAGGCTGGAGTGCAGTGGTGAGATCTTGGCTCACTGCAAGCTCTGCCTCCCGGGTTCACGCCATTCTCCTGCCTCAGCCTCCCGAGTAGCTGCGACTACAGGTGCCCACCACCACACCCAGCTCATTTTTTGTATTTTTTTTTAGTAGAATCGGGGTTTCACCGTGTTAGCCAGGATGGTCTTGATCTCCTGACCTTGTGATCCACCCACCTCGACCTCCCAAAGTGCTGGGATTACAGGCATGAGCCACCACGCCTGGCCTCTTCAGTCTCTTTTAATCTGGAACAGTTCTTGGCCTTGCTTTGTCTTTCATGACAGTGATGTTTTTGAAGAATACAGGCTCATTGTTTTATCCCCATTGTTTCCCTTTGATTCAATTAAAATTATACATTTTTGGCAGAGACACTACGTAAGCAATTTATGTTCATCACATCAGGACACACCTACAGTCAGTTTGTATCATTTGGGAGGATGTTGTTGACCTTGATTACTTGATTAAAGTGGTTTCCACTAGATTTGTCCTCCTTTTTTCTCCTTGTATTTAATAAATAATCTGTAGGAATATACTTTGGTACTGTGTAAATATCCTCTTCTCCAATAAATTTTCTACCAACTTCCAGCATCCACTGACAATTCTTGCCTGAATAAATTATTACTATGGTAATTGTTGCAGGTGTGACTTCCTAGAGCTAGTGGCGCAGGCTGTAAAGGAATTTACCAAGACAGTTGTAGGTAAAGAAAGTCAGATTAAGACATGACAATGCGTTGCAAGGATGCAACAGGCAGCAGAGCAGAGAAGGAGCTCGTGTGCAAAGCTCCTGCAAAGAGGCAAGGGCTGGAAGGAAGTTTTATAGGGCCGTACTGGAGGGGGCTACTTGCCGAACAGGTCATTGTGCCACAAGGTCGTTGTGCCCTTGGGTTGTTCTGAGCCATCTCTCAGAACAATTGTTCACTGTTCTTCCCCACCTGGCGCCCCTTCCTTGCTTTTGCTACTTATCAGTACTCCACAGTAATTGCATAAATGGTGACTTTCTAACTCATCATTACTTCTACATTAGTTGACACCCTACTGTAAAGAGCCCTTCTTCTCCCTTCCCTATCGGCATTTGCTTGCTTGCTTGTTTTTTACTGTCAGTATGAATTCATGGATTCTATTTTATTCAGTGGGATGTAATCCATTAATGTCACTACTTATTTTTATGCTCAAATTATCCCAGGTTTGGCCAGGGAAAGCCCATCAGCTGGCTTCTGTGTCATTTTGACATAATTTCATGCATTTTTAGCACTTCTTTACTTTCTGGCCTAGCAAATTTTTCAGGCCCATGTTACATTTTCCCTCCTCTAGCCATGAAAACAGTCCCATCTTCAAGAAGCCCTGGTTCCTTGTAGCAGACAGTGATTTTTTGAAAACAAGATTTGGAAACCAAATCTCTTCATTGAAACTTGCTCTTTCAGCAAACATAGCTAGGATGTTGTTTTGTTTGTTTTAAAAAGAAGGAAAAAAAAAAAAAGCATGAGTGTATGCCAATCCAGCACCACCACAAGGTTCTTCCTTACCTTTCCCCATTCCATATTGAATCTCCCTCCTCAAAGTGAGAACTCTGGCTCCCAACAATTATCAATGCAATTAGTTGCTCAATACTATAATATACAAAAAATAGTTTCAGAATTGCTACACCTGTGCCACCACCAACAATAAAGCTGTCAAGTAGAGCTCAAAACTTCTCACAGCTCTTTTGTTTTTAGACTCAGGATATATAATCAAGATACTTTGTCCAAATGTTACTTGAGTAGGTTGGGTTTCTTTTTCCTTCTGTGTGATTCTCCATTTTTATGTACATTCAGTTTCTTTGTTTCTATTTGTATCCAATTTTAGGACTTCTTCCCCAAAATTGTTGATTATTTTATAAACATGTAAAGCATTAACATGATTCCAAAAGTCAAAATAATACACTAGTGGATATGGAGATGTGTCATTCTCTCTCCATATTCCTCCCATTCTGTTCCCAGTCTCCCCCTGC
Source organism: Rhinopithecus bieti (assembly GCF_001698545.2). NCBI lineage: Eukaryota > Metazoa > Chordata > Mammalia > Primates > Cercopithecidae > Rhinopithecus > Rhinopithecus bieti. Next base: position 91,573 of record NW_016830379.1, read on the forward strand.
AAGTAACAAATTTCAGTCCTTTCTGCTTTGTCCTTCTAATACGTCTTTTTGTTAAAAGGAAGCAGATACATGTGTATTGTCTCCCCTTATTCCTTATCTATGGTAGTGGCATACTATTATTCCCTTTGGTCTTTGCTTTTTTCACTTAGCAGCAAAGCCTGAAAATCACTCCTTAAAAGCTGCCTAATATGCTATTATGTGTATGTAATGTAATATAATTTATTCACTCTGTATCCTTGTGTATACACATTTAGGTTATTTCCATTTTGCAATTACAAATAATCCTGCATATAAAATCTTACACATGTGTCATTTTATATTTTGAAGATGTTTCCTCAGGTTAAATTCTTAGAAGTGAGATAATTAAGGCTGAGCACAGTGGCTCATGCCTGAATTCCCAGCACGTTGGGAGGCTGAGGCAAGCAGATCACTTGAGTTCAGGAGTTCGAGACCAGCCTGGCCAACATGATGAAACTTCGTCCTACTGAAAATACAAAAATTAACCAGGCATGGTGGTGCATGACTGTAATCCCAGCTGCTCAGGAGGCTGAGGCAAGAGAATGGCTTGAACCCTGGAGGCAGAGGTTGCAGTGAGCTCAGATCACACCACTGCACTCCAGCCTGGGCAACAGAGTAAGACTCCATCTCAAAAAGGAACAATAAAAAAAGAAGATGACTGGATCAAATGGTAAACTTACATGTAGTTTTCATAGATGTTGCCAAACTATGGGGATTATGTCATTCTGCATTCAATACCAGCAATCTATGAGAATGCCTGTTTTTCCACAGCCTACCTGACAAAGGTCACAGTGTTGTGTTTTTGATTTGTTTGTTTGTTTGTTTGTTTTGAGACAGGGTCTTACTCTGTTGCCCAAGCTGGAGTGCAGTGGTGCAATTATAGCTTGCTGCAATGTCAACCTCCATGTCTCAAGTGATCCTCCCATCTCAGCACCCCCAAGTAGGTGGGACTACAGGTATAAGCTACCACACCTGAATGATTTTTAAAAAAAGAAATTTGTAGATACAGTGTCTTACTATGTTGCTGGCTGGTCTCAAACTCCTGGGCTCAAGCAATCCGTGTGCCTCAGCCTTCCAAAGCGTGAGACACTGCACCCGGCCCACAGTGAGTTTTTTTGTTGTTTCTTTGTTTGTTTGTTTCTTTTTTGACACAGAGTCTCGCTCTGTCACCCAGGCTGGAGTGCAGTGGCGCGATCTCAGCTCACTGCAACCTCTGCCTCCCTGGTTCAAGCGATTCTCCTGCTTCAGCCTCCAGAGTAGCTGGGGTTACAGGCACCCGCCACCACACCCAGCTAATTTTTGTATTTTTACTAGAGACGGGGTTTCACCATATTAGCCAGGCTGGTCTCAAACTCCCGACCTCTTGTGATCTGCCTGCGTCGGCTTCCCAAATTGCTGGGATTACAGGCATAAGCCACTGTGCCTGGCCACAGTGTTTTTTAAACTACTAGTAATACTCATTTAAAAAAAAAAAATACAACTGGAATCATGATGTCTATCTATGTATCCTAAAATTGATAAATTTTCCAAAAGAATTTTAGGTAAAAGTCTGTGGAATCATGAGCAGCTTGCATCCATGAGTTTACATTACATGGGATTTAGAACCATGTTGATTCTCTATTTGGATTTTTTCCTTCTTTTTTTTTTTTTTTCCAGCTATACTTTGGAATAGTATGGGACCTAGAAGAACGCAAGCACCCAGCCCTTATCATGTAGTCAGTCTGGCTGCCACCCCAGCAGCAGGATATAGTGAAAATATTATGCCCTGGGGATAACCACCCAAATAGATACCCACAAACCCCTTATGCTTGTGTCTTGAGACTGGTATTGCATTGTGTTTGTCTTTCTTGCAAAATGTGTCTGTTTTATTCACATATTTTCATCATGCAAAAAAAAAATTTTCACTGTTTTGAAACTCTGGCACCAAGGAACAGGGAAAAATGGATGTGAAACTAAACATTATGGATGTGAAACTAAACATTATCAAGAACTATGTGCCAGGAGAAGACAGCTAACATCAAAGGTTGCTTGGATCTGACTGAATGCACATTGCAAATCTCAAGAAGCTCAAAGCTCTTGAGTGGCTGGAGTGGGCACATGCCTTTAACCCTCATTTTGTTCTTACCATCCTCAGTCAGAATCCCACACAGGAAAAGGCCCATCTGTCAATGTGCAATATTGTAGAATCAGCCAGGAGCCCCAACTCCTCTTTAAGGGAGTCAAGCACCTCACTCATGTCTTCTTCCTCAAAGTCCACCTGCCTAGCTGGCCTTCAAGCCATCAACCTGTGGAGGGTGGAGGAAACCACCCCCACTAACTACAGCCCTACATCCAACAGCTTTCCCTGCTTATGCCTCACCTCGACTTCCTTTCCTTGCTCTTTCTTTCTTACCCTGCACTTCTCCTACTCTTGGTCACTTCACCAATTACCCATTGGTACTTCAATAAGCCCATCTGGGTCCTCTCCTTCCCCAGCCTGATGGAGGCTGCACAGTATACCGGAAATAGCACAGGCTTTGGATAAAAACAGTAAGTTTGACTTTTGGCTCTGCTTTGATGAGTTTTCTTTGATGAGTTTTATGAGCTTGGTCATGTTATATAGCCCCTCTAAGTCTGTGTCTTCATCTGTTAAATAGGGGTAATAAGATTTACCTTGCAAGAATGAAATAATGTATTTCGCACAACTTGAATGGAGCTAGAGGTCATTATTCTAAGTGAAGTAACTCAGGAATGGAAACCCTAATATCATAGGTTCTCATAAGCGGGAGCTAGGCTGTGAAGATGCAAAGGCATAAGAAAATTCGTGGGTGACTGGGTGTGGTAGCGCACGCTTGTAATCCCAGCACTTTGGGAGGCTGAGGCAGGCAGATCACAAGGTCAGGAGATCGAGACCATCTTGGCTAACACAGTGAAACCCCGTCTCTACTAAAAATACAAAAAAATTAGCTGGGCAAGGTGGCGGGTGCCTGTAGTCCCAGCTACTCAGGAGGTTGAGGCAGGAGAATGGCATGAACCTGGGAGGCAGAGCTTGCAGTGAGCTGAGATCACGCCACTGCATTCCAGCCTGGGTGACACAGAGAGACTCTGTCTCAAAAAAAAAAAAAAGAAAATTCCTGGGAAGACTTTGGGGACTTATGGGAGATTGGGAGGGGTGAGAGATAAAAGACTCTACGTTGGGTATGGTGTACACTGCTCAAGTGATGGGTACACTAAATCTCAGATATCACCACTAAAGAACTTACCCATATAACCAAAACCATCTATACCCCAAAAACAATTGAAATAAAAATAAAAAAATGTATAAGATCTTCCTTGCAGAGTTGTTGCAGGATTAATAAAGATGGTTTTAGTGTCTGACATATTAGTAGTGAAATAGGACAGTTCCCTGACCCACCTTGCAGGACATGTGACAGGGGTGTGGCTCATCTGTTTGGACACTGCCACTGCTCAAACCCGTTACAGGATGGGAAACACATAGATGGACAGGTGAAGGAGCCGGGGTGCTGGGCTCAGGCCCCATGGCAGCATCCAGGGTTGGGAGCCTGTGACTCTTGGAGCCCAACAGGCATGTGTTTCAGTGTGCACTTTTAGCCTTGCTAGTGTTAACCAGCTCAGTGGACTCTCTGCCTTTTTGCAAGGGCAGAGGGCCAGTGTGGCTGGTTTCTGTATCCTGAGCTCTTATCCAGTATCCCGGAAGTATCAGGTCACATATGGACTTGAAGGATGAATGCAGCGGTTTTATTGAATGGTGGAGATGGCACTCAGAGACATGGATGGGGAACTGAAAGGGGGATGGAGTGGGAAGATGATCTTCCCCTGGAGTTTGACCATCCAGCAGTCAGTCTCCTCTCCATTCATCCCCAGCCAAACTCCTCTTGGCGTTCAGATGCTCCTTCTCTTCTCTCCTTCTCCATCATTCATCCGCTTATCTCCTTGTCAGCTTCTGGAGCCTGGGGTTTGGGGCTCCAGGTCTACCCCAGGATAGGAGGATGGCAGGCCAAAAGGCAAATTTTCGGGTGCAAAAACAGGAATGCCTGTTCTCCTTTAGGGTGATGGGTATCTGTGCTTGAGGGTGGGACCTTTGCCAGGGAACTGCCCTCTTCTACCCAGTATTTCCCTGTCTCCTGTCGATATCATTAGCTCAGTAAGCAGTAACTGGTAGTGGTGATGGAAGGAGAGAAGGAACTTCAGGTTCCTATGCAAAAAAACACCACACGAGGAAGGCTGAAAGGTAACTTTATACTTTCTTTTTTTTCCATCTTCTAATCTGTACTTCCTCACTTAAAAAATAAATGATTTGTAAAGCCTTTCTGATACTAGAATTCTGTTTTTAATGTCAAAAAATAAACATCCATATTAAAGGCCTATTATGTACAGAGAAGTTCAAATAAATTGCTTTAGGTCAACCTGCTTAAGTTAAAATCTGCTAAAAAATAATCTTTAGATTTTTGTTTTTTTCTTTCTTCACACACTATTGCCACTAGTCTCACTACAATCTCAGAAATCATCACTAAGTTACCACTCTGAGGCCATTTTCATATATATGTATATATTATATACACATACATATGTGTATATAATACACACTCACATATATACATATATATATATGAAAATAGCCTCAGGGGCCAAAGTACTTATGTAGAGGAATGCTTGTCATTTGCTGCTCCCTTTGATCATATACACAGTGACATTAGTGGCAATAGTGTGTGAAGAAAGAAAAAAAAATCTACTAAGCTCATAAAATATGGATAATCATAACTGAGATGTGCTGTAAGTGCAGATTACACACTAGATACCAAATATTTACTTTGAAAAAATTGAATCTACTTCACTGACCAGCCTGGCCAACATGATAAAACCCCATCTCTACTAAAATACAAAAATTAGCTGGGCATGGTGGCACACGCCTGTAATCCTAGCTACTGGGGAGGCTGAGGCACAAGAATCACTTGAACCCAGGAGGCGGAGGTTGCAGTGAGCCAAGATCGCGCCACTGCACTCCAGCCTGGGCAACAAGAGTGAGACTCCGTTTCAAAAAAATAAATAAATTTCTCTTGCTTATTTTTACTTTTCTTAACGTGGCTACTAGAATTACCTAAGGGGTTCACATTATATTTCTATTGGACAGCACTGCTCTAAACAAATAGGAAATCTATATAACATCAATAATCCCCAAAACAGTTCTTGTCACAAACTTATAGTAAATGTAATTTACTAAAGAATACTATGTATGATTTCTTTTTCTCTGCATACTCTTCAGGGGAATAAAATCAATACCCTTCTTAGTAATTTTACATTTTAATTTTCAGAGTGATTCTTAAATCAGTAGGCATCAGTAGCTATCTCATAAAGACTGGCTGTTCTACTCAACAGTGTGGTCTCATTCCAAGGAGTCCATCAGGAAAAGATCAGGCTGAGATGGTTGCCTTTCAGCTTCAGTGTCTAGAAATTCATTTTATTAAAATTGAATATGTTCATTGCAACCCAGCTAAGTGTTCTCCTGGGTACTATGAGAGTCTTTGGTGGGAGAGAATAATGCTATCCCTAGGAAGCCTGATTTTACCCGCTTGTCTCTTCTGAACATACCTTTTGCCTTTTTTTCATCTGCAAACATTTTTACCCTGGGTCCATGAGGTGTGCTCTGGTGAATTCATGAATCTCTCAAAGCTGTATTCAAAGTTTTGTGTGCATGTGAATTTTTCTAGATAGAAGATCCCCAGCTTTCACCAGGTTCTCAAAGGGGCCTATGACACTCAAAGAGTGAAGGACCATGGATGTAAGGAATTAAGTAGTGCTCTACTTTTTGTATTAGTTTTCTATTGCTGCACAAAGTACCACAAATTTAGCAACTTGAAACAAATTATCTTACAGTTCTATAGGTCAGAAGTCTGACGTGGTCTCATGGTCTCATCAGGCTAAATTTAAGGTATCAGCAGGGCGGCTTTTCCTTCCTGAGGTTCTAAGGGAGAACCCGTTTCCCTGCTCCTTCTGGTTTCGGGCAGAATTCACCTCCTCGTGGTTGTAAGACTGAAGTCCCATGTACTTGCTCACTGTAGTTGGCTGTCCCTAGCTTCTCGAGGCTGCCACGTTCCTGGACCCTGGCCCCTTCCTCCATCTTCAAAGCCAGACTGTAAGTACTTCTCAGACTTCGAGTCTCTCCTGCCTCTTCTTCTGTCTCACCTCCCTAACTCATTCTTCTGCCTTTCTCTCCACTTTTAAAGGCTCTTATGATTCACATTACGACCATCTGGATAATCTAGGATAATCTCCCTATTTTCAGTTCATGATCTTAAATCCCTCTGCAAAGTCTCTTTTTTTTTTTTTTTGAGACAGAGTCTCCCTCTGTCACCCAAGCTGGAATGCAGTGACGTGATCTCAGTTCACTGCAACCTCTGCCTCCCGGGTCCAAGCAATTCTCCTGCTTCAATTTCCTGAGTAGCTGGGATTAGAGATGTGCACCATCACGCCCGGCTAATTTTTGTATTTTTTGTAGAGACAGGGTTTCACCATGTTGGCCAGGCTTATCTCAAACACTTGACCTCAAGTGATCTACCTGTCTCAGCCTTCCAAAGTGCTGGGATTACAGGCGTGAGCCACTATGCCCGGCCCACAAAGTCTCTTTTACCATGTGATTTAACATATTCACAGATTCCAGGGATTAGGGCGTGGACATCTTTGGAAGGGGCCACTCTTCTGCCTATCACATCTTTCTACCCATGTTTGTGCCATTTGCTCTCTTCCAAGCACAGGGTGGGTGAGGCCGATCACTAGCCCCCATGCAGGGAATCCCTCAGCAAACATCGTGAGGCAATGTTTGTCCTCAAAAGCTTCCTAAGTCTTCTTTTAATTACTCATTATTGAACTATCATCCAAGCCTCTCACCTAAAGATTCAATGCACTTGGGCCCCAGTCACACCCACTCCTTCTGCCCCTCAGGCCAGGCTATGACCACCATATCTCCACCTTTCCTCCTAATTAAAAATAAAGTTCCTCAGTGACTGCCTGGTAGGGATCTAAAGAACAATTTACTCTAAATTGCTTGTAACTGTTTAGCAGTAACTCTTCCATAATAATCTTAGTGTAAAAAAGAAAATTGCAAAATGTATTAAACTGCAAAAGAAATGTGTTACTAAATTTCTGTGAATTGCAATTAAACTGTGTCCAGTGCTAATTAAATACTTCTACTTACCTCCATCCTCCTCTATTTTCTTCTTAGCAGCAGCAATTGACCCCACTTACTTCATTTTATCCTGGGGACTATCATTCATCCCTTTTGCTCCTAGGAGACTCACCTTCTGTGCTAGACCCACAGCCCCTGGTTCCACACACAGGTCTCCAGGAGAGCATTGCAGGGCTGCCTGTGATGAAGCTCACAGACAACCAAGGAAGGAGGCTGCATTACAGGAAGGCGGCCCAGGCTTCTTGGCCTAGACATTCTTTAACTGTCTTCTTTATAAAGGAAATTTTTATAGACTTCCTAGCTAATTCCTTAAAGTATCCTAATTTTTTACAAAAATAGTCAAATGTAAAAAGATATTGGGAATACTTATATTCACCAGTAGAGATGATCTCTCTCTCTCACACACACACACACACACGCACACACATGCAACTATTTCTGCTATGCGTAGTCGCAACAAAAAAATTTTTTGCTGATAGACTGTTTCATTTTTAAAACTCAAAGTTTCAGGTGTGCCTAACATTAAACCAATGCTTCCTTGACACCACAGACAAATGGCAGGCCTCTTCAGCACAATACTTGCTCACCTACTGGTGCTTGCCACAGTGGAAAGGGGAACATCACATTGTCATGAGGCTGTTTTGATGTGGGGCCATTTTTTCATAAGGTCTGAAAACCGACATCACTTCTTTTCTCCCTCTCTCTCCACAGCCCTTTCATTGTTCATCATCAGGTGGTGTGTGCAATGCACGTCCTCCTCTCAACCCTTCTCTCCCATCTCTGATCTCTGCCCCATTCCTCAGTCACCTCCAAGGGTGGACTCACAGTGAAGCTAATGAAACTTCAGCTTCAGGGCCCCTCACTTTCAAGGCCCCTACAAGTGTTGAGAGTTGCTGGGAGTTGTGAAGGGGTCTAGGTGGAGAGGGGAAGCCATGCTGCAATCACAAAGCATTTCTGCATGAGCAATTTTGGTAAATTGCCTGAAAGGCTATTAGGAAAAGGATTCTGGTTCCCCAAAGCATCAATAATTTTTCTGCGATTTATTGTCTCATCCTAAATAGGTACTTTTGTACCAAATTTAGCATGTTTTTTATTAAAGCACCCTCCCGCCAAATTGTAAAAGCTTCAGCCCCACGAAGCCTGGATCAGCCCCTGCTCACCTCATCACAGTTCCCCACAGCATCCGCAGGTGTCAACCCACTCATACTTCATTCCTAGCCCCATCCCCATCCAGCCTGCCTCAGCTGCGGGAGCCACAAGGGGGAGAAGTCAGTTGAAATACTGTATCACTTATTAGCTCTGTGGCCCTGGGTGAGTTATCGAAGCTCACTGAACTTCATATTCCCACCTGTAGAAACTGGATAATAACAGTACCCATCCTGAAAGATTAAGGTTCAGAAAGAATGGATGAGAAGTACCCATCATCGCGCTTGACATGTAGGTGTTAAATTTATATAACCTAAGGCTTTCAATTACTAGGGTGGATGGAGATGGGGAACACAGACTACACTCAAACCAGGTAAATTCCATGAATAGTTAAGTACTTAACATTTGCTTACCACAACTTGTATATCATCATGCTCTTAACAGAGGGTTGCTTTAGGTTTGACCCACATATTAACCATCTTCAGACCCAATCCTGGGTGTCTCGCCCTCTGGTAGCTGCAGAATCTACCTCTAGTCCTTTTCTGCAGTTCTGCAGGTACCCAAATTCTGCCTCAGACTCTGCCTCCTACTTCCCAATTCCTCCCAGTGCCTCTTCATATTATGTTTCTGCTTCAACCCTTTATTTCTAGTTTAGAAAAACATTAATTGCTGCTTCTCCCATTTATATTATTTCCTAAGGATTTCTCAGTAATCAAAATTTTTTTTATTTTTTGAGAGAGGGTCTTGCTCTGTTACCCAGGCTACAGTCCAGTGAAATAATTATAGTTCCCAGCAATGTCAACCTCCTGGGCTCAAGTAATCCTCCCACCTCAGCCTCCAGAGTAGCTGGGACTACAGGCACATGCCATCATACCTGGCTAATTTTTTTAACTTTTTGTGGAGACCAGGTCTCCCTATATTGTCCAGGCTGGTCTCAAACTCCTGGCCTCAAGGATCCTCCCACTTGGCCTCCCAAACTGCTGAGATTACAGGCATGAGCTACTGCACCTGACCCAATTGTTTTTCAGTGTTCATTGACTACCTGTATATGTGCTGGACATTTCGTTAGGCTCTTGAGAGAAAACAAGGAACATAATACAAGACCCTTTTACCTGAAGAGGGTTAGAGGAAATAAAATGGATTCTAAATTACTACAAAAGTATAGGGAATATGTTAAGTGCGGTAGAAGTTCAGAAAAGTGATTTTTTTTTTTAATGGTTTGGGCTAAAAGAATCAGGGAAGGTTGAAAGGACTATTCGATCTTGACCTTAAAGGATGGAAGGAATTTGGGTGATGACACAGAGGTAGGGGAAGTGAGTTCCAGTATGCCTGAGGTTCTGGCTGGGTGGAAGTAAGTGGAGGAATTCTGAGCTAAAGCTGGAAGGAGAAGTTGGGATCAGATTTTAGGGGCTGAAAGCCAGGCTTGAGAGCTTCTCTGTAGGCAGTGGGGATCCCTGGGAGAAGAAGACTAAGAAAGGGAGAATGAACGATTGTGATGGGGAAAAGTGATCAGAACTGCTCCTGAGCCAAGCTGGTGAGATCACAGCGGGAGAGAGGTTGCAAAGGAGAGGCCCAGGGGAAGGGAGCCCACTCCAACTCTAACTGTGGCCAGCTCCTGTCTATGCAACAGAAACTTAGGGCAGAGAGGGGTGCTTTTACAAGAAAAACCTTTTACTAAATGTGAAGACAAGCATTGAACAAATAAATAAGCAAACACATGGTGCAGAAAACACAAGAGCAATTCTGTCTGGACCAGGCTTCTGATCCTGTTAGGCAGACTCTAGCCCAGAGTTGGCTAGCCCTTTAAGGACATCTGCCTCGGCCAGTTTCCCCTTTGGTTCTCCTCCTCTCCTAGCTCCTCTTCTGCCCCTCCCCACCCATTCTTTGGTCACCAGAGTTCATCCTCTGCTCTCCCCACTGGTCACACACTCCACACACTCTCCGGGTTTCTTTCATTCAGTTTTGTGATCCTAAACCCAGACCCATGTATTCAGATGCCCTCTTGACATCGACCTGGAGGTGCCACAAACACCACCACTATGTTCTTTACTTCCCGTTCAAAATCTGCTCCAGGCAGGCCCCACGCCAAAACTCTGGGTGACATCCATCCTAGACCCTTCTCTCTCTTACATTGCCTCTACTGATTTCTGTATTCCCAACAGTACTCAAATCCATTCTTTCCTCAATGTTTCCATTTCACTGACTTAGGACTTCATCATCACTCACTGGGTTATTTCAGTAGGCTACTAATTAGTTCTCTGCCTCCTTCTCACTGATGCCAAAATTGTTTTTAAAACATAAATATGATCATTGTCACTCCTCTGCTTAAACCCTTCAAAGGCACTCCACCCACACCCTCTCTCACCTCTTCTAGCATGACGTTCAAATTCCTTAGTGTTATGACCTGCACCCCGCCCCCCATAACCTCTTCATCCTCCTCTCTCACCATTCCCACCGTCATCATTCATAGATGCATTCATTCAGCAAGGATTTATGCAGCATCTGCTACCTACCTCACACCATATGCTACAGCCCAATGCAATGTCCCACCTGTCTGCATGTGCTTCCCAACTGCCTGGGCCTCCCTCTCCGATCCCCACCCTCACCCACCTATCTGGAAAACTTATTCTCTGAGACACCAGTCAGGTGCTAACTCCTCTCTTTTAAGCCTTCACTGACCTCAGGTAGAGGGGCCCATTCTGACTTCTGTCCTCACAGTATGGTATGCTCTTCCATTGTTACTGCACCTATCACATTACATGGCATTTACTTGCTTTATTGTCTGACTTTTCTGCTACACTTTTAACTCTTTGAGGACAAGGCTTATTCATATCTAATTCAGCCTTAAGTCCCTAACAGCACGTAGTACAGAGGCACACAGTAAAAACTCAATAAAATTGTATTGACTCATTTCTAAGATTCTTTCCAGCTCTAAAATTCTATGATTCAAAAACAGGATAAAGATTTTTTTAATTGAGAATATGTCATAAAACTCCACCACCCCACTCCACCCAAAATTATGAATTGGGATTGTCATATTTGGGGTTTTTGTAAATCTCCTGTGGGCAGCAGGCAGCAACTGCAGATACCACACCAGCGTCGGTGCTGTCCTGGCTCCTCCCGGAGCCCCATCTGCTTTAGGGCATTAAGTAAACGTTAACTGTTAACTGCCTTCCTTCCTGATCTGTATCTTTTCTGTAATCCTGAACAAGGCAGGGCAAAGGATTCCTACCTAGGGCGTCATACCACCTCTTGCCACGAGAGGACAGCAGGGAGCCCTGGCCTGTGTTAAAATCTTTCTGGCCACCAGATGGTTCCCAACACCACTTTAATGGAGGCCAGGACTTAATTTAAATCAGGTGCACTCGACAATCGTTTTCCTTTATTCCCGCTCCCGGAAAAGTGAAATCTCTCCCACCGGTGAACACACAAATACCTGCCAATTGTCTAGAGTTTTTATGTTACTTTGCTTAGGAAGAGGAAATGTAGGAAGAAAGAGGAGCAACACTGACAGCTTTTTAAACATTGGCTAGAAAGAGAGGCTCTCTCTTTTTTTTTTTTTTTTTTTTTTTTGTGACAGGGTCTCTGTCACCCAGGCTGCGATGCAGGCGTTACCCACTGCACCTGGCCGCTAGTGGTGTTTTTATTAAGAAAATAAAAATATACATACCTAAAAGCAAAACAAACAAAAGCCATTCAAAAAGTCCTGGACAGGCCGGGCGCAGTGGCTCATGCCTGTATCCCAACCCTGGAAGTCCAAGGCGGGTAGATCACTTGAGGTCAGGAGTTCGAAACCAGCCTGGTCAACATGGTGAAACCCCCATCTTTACTAAAAATACAAAAAAAAATTAGCTGGGCGTGGTGGGCGCCTGTAATCCCAGCTACTCAGGAGGCTGAGACAGGAGAATCACTTGAACCAGGGAGGCGGACTTTGCAGTGAGCCAAAATCGTGCCACTGCACTCCAGCCTGAGCAACAAAGCAAGACTTCAACTCAAAAAAAAAAAAAAGTCCTGGGCAGAGGGTGAATCCCTTGATCATCACATTATATTCCTGTAAGCCCAGCATTCTCACCATGGCTCAAACAACCAAAATGAGAAGAGAGGTGTTTGTGAACAAAATAAAAACCATGTAGGGGACAGTTTTGCTGTGCCTAGAAAAGTTTGTAGGCCAAGTACTGTCACCCAAGCCCTTGGGGACTGGCAGGTGCAGAGAGGAGGCGAGATGAGGAAGCAAATCCTTCAAACCTGCTTCAAGGAAGATGTTTTGCCTTGAAGGGCAGTGAATTCAAGAGAGGGGCTTTTCATGTTAGTTCTGGATAGACCTCTGGAATGTAGATTCTCTTTCAATGCTTTTGGGTCCTCCCATTAAATATGGGTGGTCATCTTTTACCTCAAGGAAGAAACTTCCGTGAAAAACCAAGACGCACATCCAGATTGAATGAAAAGACTGCACTTGGGTATCTGGTGTTTGCATTCAGCAAGAAAAAGCTATCCAGGGAGCCTCATGGCTATTTTCATTTTGTAGACCCCAGAAGAAAAAAGTGCATACCCTGCTTTTCTTCTTTGTATACTGGTGCTGTTTCTCCTCAGTTAAAAGAAAACTGTTTATATCAAAACTGATTATAGGAGGGTTTTGGGTTCTTTTTGCCATGTCATGAGGTGTTTTTTATTTTCAGTAATCGTACAAATAATGTTCTTTAATGAAAATTATTTGTATGATTAATACAAAATTATTTGTATTAATGTTATTACCAGAAAATTATTTGTATTATTTTCATTATAGGAAAATTATTTGTATGATTTCATTATAGAAAATTATTTGTATGATTTTTGAAAAATAAAACACACCTCATGGCATGGCAAAAAAAAAAAAAGAAAGAAAAACCCTCGTATAATCAGCTTCCTCCACATGGCAGATGAAGTCCGGAAGATGATGGGGTAGGGAATCCTCCAGGCTCTTAGGAAGTCTCTCACCGCTTCTCCTGCTCAGTAGTCTCTTGGGTTAGTTGGCAGGGTGTTCTGCATCCCCATTTTCCTCAGCTTGACCTTATGAAAGCTGGCGATTTCCTCCATGCCCAGTTCATCTGCCATTTTCTTAAAACAATCCGAGGCGTCCTGCTCTGAGCCCAGGCTCCTGATGCTCCTGCTGGCATGGTTGCAGCAAAAGACCTGTAGGAGGTATTTTTAATTCCAAAATAAATGTTAGTACCCAAACACCCACAGAATGTGTGTGACCTTCCCTGACCCGCCCACTAAAGTCAATCCCATAATATTCTCTGTCACAGCACGTGTGTATGTACCTCACAGCACTTACGACAGCTGTTAAGTATTTTATTTGTTTACTTGTTTATTGATTATCCCTCTCACTAGACTGTAGGCTCTGTGAGGGCAGGTCCTAGGTCTGTTCACCACTCTTTCAGCTCTTAACAAAGTGGCACAGAATGTGAATGTGGTAAGCAGTTGATGGATGAGTAAATGAGTGAAGAGAAAGCTTAATGTCATCCAAACTGTACTGAATGCAAGACAGGGAAAAATGGAATCTTGGCTGGTTTCTCCGTTGAACATTCTTTCAGGCATGAACAGGACTATTAAGTCTATTGCTGTTTTTCAATAGAGCCCAATTATAATTACTGTTAATTTACCTGTGTTCTCCAAGAGGGACTACTTAAGTCAATTATTGACATTAAAACATAGAAATATGAAATTTCACTGTTGAGATGGCAATCTATTTAAAATATGTTCTAATTTGACTCTTTTGTTATGAGGCTCTCCTGATCTCCTTACAGAAGCCAAGTCTTCCCCTAATTGAGACTAATCATGGTAGAACCATTAGTATGCTGCAAAGAACGGGGCTGAAGACTGAGCTAGTCCCAGAGTTGAATCCAAGCTTAGCCACTGACAGCCCTGTGACCTGGAGCAAATCAGCTTTCTTGAGCCTCCATCAGGGCTGCATGCCTGGTACAGGCCAGACCCTCAGAACTATTCCATTCCACCACTTTTACCACCAGCCAAGGGCAGCCAAGCTACACAAGGCACTTCAGAATTCCTCACCAGGGCATTAGTAACGTTTCACTTAAGAAATGAGAATTGGCCGGGCGCGGTGGCTCAAGCCTGTAATCCCAGCACTTTGGGAGGCCGAGACGGGCGGATCACGAGGTCAGGAGATCGAGACCATCCTGGCTAACACGGTGAAACCCCATCTCTACTAAAAATACAAAAACTAGCCGGGCGAGGTGGCGGGCGCCTGTAGTCCCAGCTACTCGGGAGGCTGAGGCAGGAGAATGGCGTAAACCCGGGAGGCGGAGCTTGCAGTGAGCTGAGATCCGGCCACTGCACTCCAG
>NW_016830379.1:108200-115560 GCF_001698545.2 Rhinopithecus bieti
GCCCACGCTGGAGTGCAGTGGCTTGATCTCGGCTCTCGCTCGCTCGAGCTCGCTGCGAAGTTCGAGACCAGCCTGCCCAACATGGTGAAACCCTGTCTCTACTAAAGAAATTAGCCGGGCGTGGTGGCAGGCGCCTGTAGTCCCAGCTACTCAGGAGGCTGAGGCAGGAGAATCACTTGAACCTGGGCAGCAAAGGTTGTAGTGAGCCGAGATCATGCCAGTGCACTCCAGCCTGGGCAACAGAACGAGACTCTGTATCCAAAAAAAAAAAAAAAATTTTTGTTTTCATCAGCCAGGCATGGTGGCGCAAGCCTGTAGTCCTATCTACTCGGGAGGCTGTTGTAGCAGTTTGAGCCCAGGAGTTAGAGGTTATAATGAGCCATGTTCACACCACTACTCAGCATGGGCAACAGAACAACACCCTGAATCACAACAATGAAAGATGCAAGTTTCAGAAGAATACATACAGTAAAATATAATTTACGTAAAATGTAAAAACATTCAAAACATTGTACAGGAATGATAAACGCCAAATTCTAGATCCTGGTGTCCTGCAGGTAGAAGGGAAGCGATGGCAAGATCAGCGTTGTATAAAGCAGCATTCTGCTTGTGTTGACAGTGTCATTTTTTAAGCTGCTTTTTTTATGTCTATTCATATGCCTTAAATAGTGTATATTTTAAAATTTAATGTATATATACTTTCATCCAATTCCATCGCCAGGAGTTTATCTTATGTAAGCATTACTGTATGCGATAACTATCCGCAGAGCATTTTACCAATACTTGCCTTACTCAAATCACCATTCTAAAAACCACAAACTGTCTTTTCATCTAACAAGTTTTTTTTTTTAAGAAACTCATTCAAAAAGGAAATTAGGACCCAAAGCATATTAGCAGGGTGGGTTAGCATGCCCCAGCCAGGGTGGTTCCCCGGCCGCCATGACTTCAGGTGCTGCTGTTCATCCTGCCTGACCAGAGACAGTGCACCTGGCCTTCTGCCTTGCCCCAAGCTCAGCTGGTTCACGCTCGTGCAGCTGAAAGCTGGGCAGAGCTGGGCTGTTGGCATCATCGCCAGAATCAACACTTGGCTCACACAGAGGGCACACCTAGGGGTCTGTGAAGCCTTCTTGGGCTGGGGCCTGGCTTTCACAGTCAGGAAGTTTGTGGCTAAAAAGAAAAAGAATGAAGCTTAGTGTAGAGGGAGAGGCTCTGGGTGCTGGGTTACCCCACAAGGAAAGCCCCACTTCTCAGCCTGGCCTGGGGCTGGGAGTGGGAGCACAGCCAAGCAGTCGTGACTCAGAACCTCCCCACTGCACTGAAACCAGAACTGGGTTGCCTATATCTATTTTATTTGACTACTGAGTAAAATTATTTCCAAAAATAAAGGGCTACAAATAGAAGTTTAGAAAGCTTTGAACTAGAGAGTACTGATTAGACATGTGGTTCTCAATAGAATAATAAAACTGTTTACAACCATTCTTCCATTTCTTCAGCTGTAGGGGGGGAAAAGGCCTGATAATACCTGCCTTCCCAAACCCTGCAGGGCTGCTGGAAGGATCCAGTGAGGTAATAGCCAGCTTCAGCTAAGAGGCCCTTAGGAAAAAAATTTATTATTTCCTTCCTTCGTAATGGAGGGTATTTCCAGTTCAAATAATTAGTCATGCAAACAAGACTGTGTGTCTACTAGAAAAAGAAGAAGGAGATGAAGCAGAGGAGGAGTAAGAAGAGAAACAACAATTTGAAAGGAGAGAAACTGTGTTCAGGTGCCTGCCATGAAAGGACATAGAGGGTGTGGCAGGAAGGAAAGTGCGGAAAGGAAGAACAGCTGGTGCCTGCCCTGCGCCAGACACTGTGCAGTGTGTGAGATGCTTCAGACATTTCACGTCATCATCACAGAAAGTAAAGCAAGTGCTGTTAGTGCCATTTTATAGATGAGAAAACTGAGGTGCAGACAGAATAAACAACTTGGCCAAGGTCAGGCAGAGACACTTCGCGCCCAGGTTGGTCTGTCCCTGGGGTATGAACATTCCTTCCACAGCCTTGCCAGCGGCACCTTCTCCTAAACATGGGTGTCCCCTGGCCCTACTTCTCTTTCTCCCTTTCTGTGATCTCCCTGTAATATCTGCAAGATCTCTTTCATCCCTTGAGTTATTTCCTCTGACTTCCAGCCCACTGGACATTTCCCAGTTAAGAGCCCACTGTCTTCACAAACGCCATCTCCAAAAGGAGCTCCTCCCCTGGCCACTCGCAGCCCCACCACAAGGGCTGCCCTCTTCTCCATGTCACCCACTCAAAATCAGCATCACTTCTGGTGATTTCTCCCCTTTTCTGTATACACAATCACTCAATTATCTCCATTCTTTCTTCAAAATCTCTTAGTTCTCACTGTTCATTTTCACCTTTTCTCTTAACACTCCAGCACTGTGACCTTATGTCAGTCTGGTTCCTTGCAGAAGCCTCCAACGGGTCTCCGTCAATGCTTCGAGTTTATCCTGCACACTGCTGCCAGACTTGTGGTCCTTGAAAACACCCCCTTCATCATACCATTCACCTGCCCTCCCATCTCTGCAGGCTCACCCACTGCCTTCACCAGACCAAGTCCACACTCAGCCCTGCACTCAAGGCCAACTGCACCTGGCCCCCCCACAGCTTCCCACCCTCAGCCCCCACTCCCCCTCTCTCCAGTTCCTCAGTTTAGCAAAGGGATTACTCCAACATCATGCTCCTTTCTCCGCTCCTGACACATGCCGTCCCTCCTCCCCCAGCTGCCTGTCCCCCTCCTGCCTCTGGCCCACCTCTCAGTCAGGGCCTCCAGAGCCCTTCTCCCAAGGCCTGCAGGACTCATTATCTGTACTGTTGATCAAGCAAGTAATTATGCACAGCCTTGTAAGGCTCTTCTGTTTAGCCTGGAACAGGTATTGAAACTGACTAGTGCTATTTAATCTCTGTATCTCAGGTCTGCCTCTATGTCTGTATCTACATATCTCATCACCTAAATCCTATAAACCACTTGAAGGTGACGACTGTCTTAAAGGTCTTGGTTTCTCCCTACAGTGCCTAATAGGTAGATGATAGGTGCTGGATATATATGTTGAGCTCGTCTTTCTGCCCACATAACTTGGTCTCAAACAAATAACCAGGGCTGGTCAGAACAGTAAGCATCACCATTAGAAGTCTGCTCTTGGCCACCGCAAATCTGCCACAGACCAATTTCACTGTAACCCCTCAGCTCAGGGTCCCCCACAGGCATCGCTGGTCTCCAGAGTGATCGCTGACCAAGGCGAGGCGCTGGAGGCCGCCCCAGCTCGGCTCTGCCTGCTGATTTGGCGATCGGATTTCCATGCCCCTCCCTGGTCCCCAGCTAAAAGGAAACATCCCGGGGATGGGGGATGGGTGGGGGGATTCCTGAACCCTGAACCCTGACCCCTCCTTGGTGAAACCACTCCAGCCCAGCTCAGGGGTCGTCAAAAGCACTCTGGGGAACCTCTGCCCTTGGGAGAGAAAGAAGACACTGCACCTTTAAGTCTGCAGCCGGTTGAGAAAAACAAGCTGTGATTTATATAAGCGGGAAAATCATGTGATTTGCAGGAACGCTCCCTCCTCCCCCGACCCCCTCCTCGCGTCGCCTCCAAGCCCTTCCCAGAGGGGCCCGGGCGGCGGGCTAGGCCCGGCTGCCCATGAGGGCCGCGGGCGGGGGGCGCGCCGAGCCTCGGTTCACAAAGCCTCCTCCCCGAGCCTGCACTCCCGCAGCTCTTCCTTGTGGACCTCCGACTCGGAGACAGGCGGCGGCGGGCTCCGGGGCGCGGCAGTTTGGTCCCCACGTTGCCTCGCGGCGGGATGCAGTTCAGAGGGTCCTCGATGGGGCCCCGCGGACCTGGGCCTCCGAGGGCGCACGAGGCCCACTCCCCCGACTGGGTGGGCTGTTGCCCTCAAGCCAGGGTGTGCGGTGGAGAAACTGAGGCTCTCCTCCAGCTGCTCAGGGAGAAAAGAAAGCCGGGGACCCCACACACTGGCGTCTGTGTCCCAGAACACCCAGAAGGGGGGAGAGCAATTTAAGAAATAATCTGGTTGGCAAAGGGCATAATGAAAATCAGCCATTTCTAGAGCTGAGGGGCGGTCGTGTTTAGGCCAGAGGACCTAGCCAGCTTTCAGGAAAAAAACGGATGTGGCCTTTCAGGCAGAGCCCAGAAAAAAAGAGCTGTGATTAGGAGACCCTAAGAACCAGGAAAGATCTTTTAAATATTGGAGGGGAGGTGGTGTAGCTGCCAGGAGCCCACACCCACGCTTAGTTAGCTCTGACAGCTTCTAAAGGAAAGGGAGATGCTTACATCATCCTGAGAAACTGGAGGATCTCCTGAGTGACCTGAAAAGGTCATCTCATCCATCCCCCTGCTGCTGGAGGAATATACAGAGCCCATCCCAGAAGGACTCCCAATGGGAGAGGATGAACAATCACTTCTGAAACCGAGCTCAGGAGAAGTTGAGGAGCTTTCTCAAGGGAGAAGAGCTGCCAGGAGAAGCAAGGGTCTCTCTCAGTGGCACTTCCTTTCCATAAACCATATTGATGGGTTCTGAAATTGTCCAAGGAAGGAAACCTGCGGCTTCTCAGAGCAACCAGTACCAGGGGTTCAAGCTCATCAGAGAGCATGTTGAAGTTCTGTTTTATTTTCCTCCATTGGTCACCTGCTAGGGATGAGGCATAGGCCTAGGGTTGTCACCTGGAGGAAAGACATGATGCAATTAACAAAGCTGCTAATGCCTCCTCTCACCCTGAACTCTGCCCTCAGCCTCTGTCCCAGCCCACCCTCTGCATCCTGCACAGCCAGCTGGGCCCTGGGGGGTCCTCCTGGCCCTCCTCCCACCCGCCCTTTCCCTGTCAGATGGAGCGTCTTTATGCTGAGATCACTGAAGGAACAGAGCCTCAGTGTGCGCTGTCACACCAGCAATGAGAAAACCTTTCTAAAGGTGAAAGCTCATGGAAGGCAGATTCCTGGTTATTCCATAAATCCTGGAGAAGAAAAATATAGGTTAACATAAGGATTCAAGAGGATGGCACTCTGTGTGTTCAGGCATATGCTAACTTCACTCATTCCGTTATTTAGTGATTTTGTTATTTAGGGTGTGCCTGGCACTGAGTTAGGCACCAGGGCTACCACATGAATAAGACAGAGATGGTCCCTCCCCGAACCCTGCTGCGCACTCCTCCACTCTGCCTCCCAGGACAGGAGGCTATGATAGACTTTTCTCTCCTGCACCAGCATATGTCTGTCTCCTTCCCAGCCCACCCCTAGCAGGTGTTGCCCCCAGCCCCAGCTGCTTATGTCTCGTGTGTTCTGCCAAGAGCTGCTTCTGTCAGAAGGCACTAACTCTCTGGTGACTGGGTGGTGGATAGAAGAGGTAACCTAAAGGCCTGTCCAGAAAATGAGATCAAAGTTGGCAGCCTCCTGGGCCCCTCCCAAAAAAGGATATAACCACCACCATTTATAATTATTTCAGGCCCCGCTTCACTCTTTCGCACCCAGTTTCTGTCTCTCTCTCTCTTTTATTATTATTATTATGTTTTTAGTTCTTTTTCTGATATGCCTGGGTGCCCCAGTGCAAGTCTCCTCTTTCTGAAGCTTCCTGTGCCAGGGACCTGTCCACCTCAGAGCCCTCCCAGGTGCAGCTCAGCTGCATCCACAGGGGGTCCTGAGTCCCTAGGCCCTGCACAGATGTCTACCCAGGGTCTCTTGGTCTCTCCCCATTGAGGGTGCCCAAACACCATCCTTAATCACAAGTCTGCCAGCCTCCACCTTCTAACTCTCCTAGACCACATCAGCCCCTGCCTTATTCCAGTATTTTCCTGATTTCGCCTATTTCCAGCTTCCCTCAGCCATTCACAAGCACAGCCTGATGCTGTGCATAGGAAGAACTGGCAATAAGCCTGTGGTGAACAAATATTTCTAATGAAAAAACAGAAATTATGGCCCCAAACTGAAAACACACTGGAAGCCACAAACTCTGTTACCTTCAAAAGAAGTCATATCTGGACCACTGAGGTTTTAAAAAAAATGCAAAGAGTGAATTAGTGAAATCAGCTCATCACGGACACTGTCTCTTCCAGGAAATGAAGCCTAAGAAGAAAAAAGGCATCCCAGCCCCTGCCAAATTCCATTCTGTTTCACATTAGCCTTCCAGTAAAATGAGGGGCTGTCCTAACTGGTCTTTAAGGTCCTCCTAGTACCAGCGCTCTGAGGCCCTATATTTCCCCTGAACAACCTCTTGGAACTCTCCACATTCTCTTAACTGAGAAGAAAATGCATTTGTGCTCTGGGCTGAAGCTCAGAAGTGGGCTTTCACGACAGTCATTTCAGGCCTGTTTCCCTTTTTCTCCCTTCCCTGAAAGGGCCTCTGGTCTTTCCCAAGCTGCCTAAGTAGAAGGGAACACAGCTCCCCCAGAGCAGAGGGGCCCGCGAGAGGGAAAGCTGGCCCAGGCCCAGGGCAGGCTCGCCTCTGACTCTGCAGGGACATTCTTCCCTCCCAGCAGCAGGGAACTTCTGGAACTTCTAAACAGCACATCCTCGGGCCAGCCCAGGCCCCCACGGCATCCTGCACCCCAGGTTTACAAGCTTTTTAGTGGTAACTAACACATTTGGCAAACCTCCTCACGTGTGAGCCAAGTCAGGCCTTTTTCCCCAGGTCCCAAGTAACAAAGGGATACTGGGCTGGGCCAAAACAGGATCCATCTAGCCAGATGCGCCTAGAGCCTTGGTGCTCGGGGCCAAGGCTGGAGAGGACAAGAGGGAAATGTCCTCGGCCAGCCTCACTGTGGTCTCCATCACCATGCAGGCTGGTCCAGAGATTTCAGGATGCATCACTGATTCCAGGCAGTGCTCCATCCCCGGCCCACATTCAGCCCAGGACCTGGCCAAAGAATCACCAAGAATTCCCAGCAACACGACGCACGGCCCATTTTCCATGTCAGGCTCCTCCAGGGTCTCTGGGTGGGAGCAGCCCGGCCTTCTCACTGGGTTCCTATGTCTGGGGGGTACAAAAAGCATATGTTGGCCAGGCACAGTGGCTCATGTCTGTAATGCCAGCACTTTGGGAAGCCGAGGCAGGCAGATTCATTGAGGACAGGAGTTCAAGGCCAGCCTGGCCAACCCGGTGAAACCCTGTCTCTACTAAAAACACAAAAATTAGCCAGGTGTGGTGGCACATCCTATAGTCCCAGCTACTCGGGAGGCTGAGGCAGGAGAATCACTTGAACCAGGGAGGCGGAGGTTGCAGTGAGCTGAGATCACGCCACTGCACTCTAGCCTGGGCAACAGAGCAAGACCCTGTCTTAAAAAAAAAAAAAAGGGCGAAAGCCTGTAATCCC
>NW_016830379.1:115894-123602 GCF_001698545.2 Rhinopithecus bieti
TAGTCCCAGGTACTCGTGAGGCTGAGGCAGGAGAATGGTGTGAACCCGGGAGGCGGAGCTTGCAGCGAGCTGAGATCCGGCCACCGCACTCCAGCCTGGGCTACAGAGCGAGACTCCGTCTCAAAAAAATAAATAAATAAAAATAAAAATAATAAAAATAAATAAAAATAAATAAATAAATAAGGCATATGTCTCCATCAGAGATAGTCAACTGCTATATATCTCTGCTTTCAGATGATTTTAAAGAGAATGTTGTTTTGAAAGTTTGAGACATGTTCAGGGTTTGGCTTTGGTTCTACCTCCATCTCTGTTTTGAGAAACACAGTCCTCTTCTCTGTGTATCTGGAAATCTTGGAGGCAGTGAGCTGTGTTGCAGAGACTTCCTCATTACCCAGGCTGTGCCTTGTCCAAATGTTGCCGAAGGTCTCCAAGAAGAGAAATCCATCCACTCCTTCCTTCAGGCTGTCTAACTGGCGTGCCTGGCCTGTAATATCCAAGCAGTGACTCCAGCCCCATTCCCCTAAGTGTAGGGACTCCATCATTGTGTCCCCCCAACCTTGCAGTGCCTCTCAAATCTTGCCACAACCCCCCACCTTCTGAGTGCCAAGATTCTCAGGTTTGTGCTTCCTCTGGTGACCTCTGGCTGGGCTTCCCTGCTTCCCACCTCTCACCCTCTAACTGCACCTCTCCTCCCGCAGCTGCTCTCCTGTCCCACCCCCTGTTTATCACCCTCTGCTTAGCCCCATCCCTGCATTCCCCCAGCCACCCACAACTCACACAGCAGCAAACTTTTACTCAAGGTTAGGGGTCATAGAGAGGAAATGGCAGTAAGCAAATGAGAATCTACGAATAGATATTACCCTGAAAGTTCACCAACCATCTCCCACCTCAGAAAACTTCTCACTGTCCCCTAAGTCCCAACTGTTTTAAACCATCTTCTCTCCAGCCTTCCTCTTCTCCTCTACACCCTTCTACCCAAACTCCAAGTTCCTGGGGATTCATCTTGCAAAACAATTTGTCTTGCCTTCTGCATGCACAGAAAGTCTCATTGTTCTCACCAGAACACTTCCCTATCGGGGTTCATCATAGCTTAATCCTCAAAACAGAGGCATGCTACCTCCAGGACAGATGCCAGCCCGCCCCTGGAATGATAAAGCACAGCATTTTGTTTTCTATGTAACACTTTCTTCCTATCCACCCCCCACCACCGCCCCCTTACATCTGGCACCCCTGACAGTCAAGAAATCCACCCCAAAATGTTCCTGTTTTCTTTTTCGTTTTTGCTCTTTCTTTTTTTCTTTCTTTACTCCTCTATAGGCACATCACTGATCTGCATTCCTGCTGCAGCTGAAATGGTGATCTAATGAAAAATAAGTCAGCATGAAACAGATACAAAAGCACAAAATATTGTATGATTCCCCTTACATAAGGTACCTAGAGTAGCCAAATTCCCAGAGACAGAAAGTAGATAGTGGTTACCAGGAGCTGGGGAGAGGGGAGAAGAGGGAGTTATTGTTTAGTGGGTGTGGAGTTTCAGTTTGGGAAGATAAAAAAGATGGAAAATGATAATGGTTGCACATAGTGTGAATGTACTTCGTGTCACTAAACTGTACACTTAAAAATTGTTAAAATGGTATATTTTATTTTATTTTGTTTATTTATTGAGACGGAGTCTCACTCTGTCATCCAGCCTGGAGTGCAGTGGCGCCATCTCGGCTCACTGCAACCTCTGCCTCCTGGGTTCCAGTGATTCGCCTGCCTCGGTCTCCTGAGTAGCTGGGACTACAGGCGCCCACCACCACGCCCGGCTAATTTTTGTATTTTTGGCAGAGATGAGGTTTCACCATGTTGGCAGGCTGTTCTCAAACTCCTGACCTCAGGTGATGCGCCCACCTCAGTCTCCCAAAGTGCTGGGATTACAGGCGTGAGCCACCGTGCCCAGCCAAAATGGTACATTTTCCATTATGTATACCTTACCACAATACAAACAATAATGTCAATAACATTCATTCTGACCTCAAGAGAGACCTGCAGTTAATTCCACAAATAGGGGCTTTTCCCTCAGCAACTTTGGATCATATCACTTCTGTGAACTCCTATGCAGAGAGCCTGTGCTCAGGAGATCAGCCTCACCTGCCTCAGGCTTGGTGTTCAATCATCTTTCTGCTGACCCCACCCACGTGGCTGTAGACTTTAGGCTCCCCTTCCAAACTGATGGAAAACAGAAGAAGCACGCAGCAGCTGACACTGGAATAGGAGCCTTCAGAGTTGGTTTTAAGCCTAGCTCAGTCGTTAACTAGCTATGCGGCCTTGGGCAAGTTATTTAATCTCTTTCAATATCCTTATAAAGAAAATGGAGAAGATAATAGCCGGTCCCCAGTGAAATAATGGATGTGAACACACTTTGAGAAGTATGTGCAAGCTTCATCATCTCTTAAACACCTCAGACATTAGAAGGAAGTTGCTACCTGGAAATAAGGAGGTAGCCGGCAAATAGCTCAGTAAATACAACCTAAAAATACTACTTTGATCTTGGGCCAGTGTCCCTAAATCATCATCCTCCTCAAAGATGGAATGAAGCAAGGTCCTTCACAGTCTGGTCTCTACTAAGAAAACTCCATTTTACTGAGACACTGATTTTCCCCATGATTTGCTTTTATTCAGAACCAATATCCAGCTTTGTCCACAGGGTGCCCACTGCATTGCTTCACTGAGGTGAGGAGTGGGTTCTGAGCAGGAGCATCATCAGGGAGGAGTGGGAACGGGACAGAGGGAAGGGCTGATTGCCAGGAGCATGTGTTCCCAACAGCGCCCTCTCATAACGTTCACAGCACTCGGGCATGTTGACTGTCAAAAGACAAATGAAAAGGTGACAGCACGAGTAGGGTGGATACAAGACTAAAGTCTCATAAAAGATGGTGGCCTGACAGTGGCTTCAGACAGTGGCATTGGCTGCCCCTCAGTCTGGCTGCCAGCTGGTCCCGCTGCCCTGGCTCTGGTCCCTTAGGATGTAAGACGCAGCACTTCTTGTCAGGAAGTCTCTTTTTCCCTCAGGCCTTAGGAAGAAGTTCAGGTCCCCACAGCCCAGGTAAGTCCACACTCTTCCTCCCTCTGCCCTCCCCTGCCTCACCAAGACCCTCTCCGTCCTTCTCTTAGCTGTCCCCTCCCACCTCCAGGGAACGCCCAGAGGCAGAGGTCCCTGTACTCCATGTCTCTGGCCCCAGCCACACTCAGGCCCGTCTCACACACCTCACAGTGACCCGGCTTAGCCCAGATGGAAGTCATCTGGTTAGGGCTTCAGACTGATTTCACCAACAATGACGTTATGCTTGTCCACACCCATTCCCACATCACCTCCTTCCGAGTCCCCTTCCCACTCACTCAGGCAGTGCCAAGAAGTGAAAATGGAAGCAGACTCAAAGGAACCCAGGCTGGGGTTGTGTCTGGGGACACGACCAGGGCCCAGGGCTTGGACCACGGACAACTTCAGGCTCCAACCTTATCCAGCCCAACCTCCCAAGCCACTGCCACACCACAGCTGCAGAATCTGCAACCTACAGGAGCTCGCTTTTCACTTAAAGCCAAGGGAGGGGAACGGAGAGAGTTCCCGCAAAGCCGTTCTCTCATAGGGTAGCCTGTTTCCCCGCTTGCCTCTGGGCCTTGGGACACTCAGAGTGGACTGTCCTTGCTGCGGCCCCACAGCCTTCAATCCAAGCCAGTCAGGGGCATCTGCGTATCACCACACCCCAGGTCCGAGGACCCAGAGGGGCACAGGGTTGTTGTGGGCTCTGAGAATGTCACCGTGAGTTGCAAAATTTATGGGATTTTAACTTTACTTAGTACCCAGCCAGGACAGACCCAGAGGACCTTGATCCCACGGATGACCAATGGAATAAACTGTTCCTACAAATAGGACCTCATCCCAACCTCCTCTCCACCCCTCCTCTCAAAGGTGGCCTGTTTAAGAGCAAGCTGCTCTAACCTTACCACACCTTCCTGAGAGCTGGGTGGAGGGGAGGGGTAGGGGTGCTGAGCAATCACTGTGGCTGAGAGCTCCCTGGAAAGGGGGAGAGAATTCAAGAACTCCCCATTCTTGAAAGAGCCAGAGTGGCTCCTCACAAGAAACCATGGAGTGTCACTGGCCAGACCACTAGCACAGCCTGGAATGTATGAGCCACCAGCTTCTCCACCAGCGGCCCTCTCAGCTCCTCCATGGAGGCTGGGGGTGGAAAGGAATAATGTTTCTTCTGAGGCCCTCCGGGGCGTAGCCCACCCCAGCCTTCTCACAGGGTGCTTTGAGGGAGAAGCTGCAGCCCAGCCTCTCCAGCCTCTGCCCTCACAAAGGCACCCTCTGTCACAGCCTCCCACACGCTCCCCACTCCCCGCACTCCGCACCACACACATGCACTTCCTACAGGAGCAGATTCCAAGCCCAGTTAATGTCGGATGCTGTCTCCCGACAACATGCTGGAACAAAGGCTGCTCATGACTAAATGTGCCGGGGTGCTTGTCAGGGCTTAGGCAAACGTAATTACAGGGAGAGGCAAAGCCGCTCTTGCAGCCACACCTGGCCATACAGTAAACAGCACTTTTTCCTGTCGAGCTGGGGGGAGCTGAGAGACAGGGAGGCGACAAACCACAATTTGAATCATTTGGAGAGAAGCTATAAATATAATAATGAGTCATTTGTAAAATATAATTTCATCCAAAAGCCTGGAAAAAAATAGGAAAGAAGTTCTTATGCTATTTCAGGCTAAATTGTTCAAGGGTGTTCTGCCAGAACCTGGGGAGGGGACCCAGCTGCCCACCAAGCGCCAGGCTGGGATTCACATACGGGCCTTCCCGAGCTCCCCGCCTCCCACCGAGAGTGCTGCCTGGGACAGCGCCTTCCCCGGCCCTCGGAATATGCCGAGATGGGAATGCCCAAGACTCTAGTGCTCACTCTGTGGAGAGCTGATAAGAATCATGGACAAGCCAACCTGACGTCCAGGCTGTGCAGCCTCAGAACAGTTTAGGGCAGGCCCGCTGTTGTTTTTGGCAAATTCTGGCCCAGCCTTGAGGCCCTACCAGCCTTTCATGCTCAGGGTGGCTTTTCTAGTGGTGTTCCAAGGTCTCTTCTAGAACACTGGGAAGACAATTCCAGCCCTGGGCCCCAACTGCTCTGGGGGAAGAAGGTGGAGCCTTTCCAAAGCTCCTTCTGGGGGAGGGGGCTGAGGTCACACTAGGGTTGGCCCAGGTCACCGCCACCATTCTGGGTAGTTGTGAAGAGCACGCGCTGTGGAACTAGACTTTTCTTAGGTTCAATGACATCTGAGCCACTTAATATCTTTGTGACCTTAAGAAAGTTACTTAATCTCTCTGGGCGCAGTTACCTCACTTATTAGATGGGTTTAATAATAACTGTACCTTCCTCAAAGGATTCTTGACAAGATGAAATGAGTTAATATGGAAACACTTGGAATAGGGCTTGGCATAGTCAGTACTTAATAATGTTGACTAATAAGTATTATTATTTCTCACTGGGCATCTCTGTACAACAGAAAACTACAGGACAAAGGTACCATGGCATACATCGTTCACCATGGGTGGCTGTGGATACACGGGGTCAGGTCCTCTGGCTTGTCCTGTCAACACTGAGCAAACTCTTCAATCTGCAGCCAGAGGATCCCCTTTATCCCTCCTTACACCCCTACTTTGCCTCTGAACTGAACTGCAAGTAGGGAGAGGAGACAGGGTAGCATTCTACCTACTGGGGTTTGGTTTTAGTTTTGTCTTTTAGAGACAGGGTCTCACTCTATCACCTAGGCTGGAGTACAGTGGTGTGATCACAGCTTACAGCAGCCTCTAACTCTTGGGCTCAAGTAGCTGAGACTACAGGCCGCACCACCACACCCAGCGAATTTTAAAATTTTTTTGGAGATAGGGTCTTACTATGCTGCCCAGGCTGGTCTCAAACTCCTGGCCTCAAGCGATCCTCCTACCTCAGCCTCCTGAATCATGGGGATTACAAGTGCAACAAGCCACTATGCCCGTCTTCTACCTACTGTTTAGGGGCCCTAAGTCAGTTGCTACTTTAAAACAACTGAACACATCCTGAGCTCTAACTTCAGCCCCTCCTTCTCTTCCCTCTTCTCCTCCTCCTTTCTTCTCTTCACTTCCCTCCATACTTTCCTGTTCTTCATGCTATACCTCTCCTCCTTCCTTGTCTTCTAATCCCAGGGCAGAGCTGGGAGAGTGGGATGAGATCAATGTACTCAAAGCCTCTGTTCCACCCAAACCACCAGGTCCTTTTCTCTTGTTGCTAAGAGTGGCCTTGAAAACCCTCAATAACACTTCTCCCCTGCCCTTAGGTGCCTGCTACACCCAAGGAAGCCAGAAGTGGTGGACAGAAATAGTCTCCATGTCAATATGCTGCATTTTCCTTTCTCAGAAACCAGAGCACCACAGTCAGCTCTAGCCCAGAGAGAAAGTAAGAGGATGTTTTTGCAGCAGGTGTCCTTTCTCCTGTAACTACTAAACTGTCACCCCTCACTAAAGAGGATGTCTTTGCCTATGCTGTCCCCACCCCTGAGGTGAGCTTCCTCCTCTATTGGCATAGGTAACCATTTTCTCTTCAATAATTCTTTAATGTTATAAAATACTGCCAGTGTTCACATTTCCCTGAATGATTTTGAATTATTTTTCCTTTTTTAGTATGTTTGTTTGAAGTAGGAATCTAAACAAGATCTATATATTGTGATTAATTGATATGTCTCCAGAGTCTCTTGTTTATAATTCTCTTTGTAAATCTCTCTCCCCTTGCACTTTTTTTAATGAAAAAAAAATTTTGATTGTTTATCTTACAGAATTTCCCAAATCTGGATTTTTTTTAAAAAAATCAAAACACAGTGATATCATTTAACATGTTTCTCTGTCTCTTATAAAGACAGTAAATTGATAGTTAGATCCAGTGGCCAGGGTCAGGTTTTGATTATTATTATCTCTTTTTGTTCTTATTTTTTGACAATATTACTTCACATGGGTGGTATATAATACCTGATTGCCTCTCTTTTTGTCACATTGTCAGTCATTGTTGATCATTGCCTACATTCATTAATTCATTAGAGCATACAAAGTTTTGTTACTCTATTCTGTTATTACTTATTCATTTATTAAATAGAATTCCCCATTTCCAGGGCTCTTAAATTGCTTTCTATAGATTCAGATTTCTATCTAGTGTAATTTTCCTTCTGTTTGAAGGACTTCTGTCACTGTTTTTTTATAGTGCAAGTCTTCTGGTGATCCTTGACATTTTAAATGTCAAAAAAGTTTTATTTCCCCTTCATTTTTGAAAACTACTCTTGTTGGGTACAGAATTCTAGGATGATAATTTTTTTCCTTCAGTATTCAAAAGATGTTACTCCACTGTCTTCTGGCTTTCATTGTTTTCAAAAAGAAGTCTGTGGCCAGGTGCAGTGGCTCACGCCTGTAATCCCAGCACTTTAGAAGGCCAAGAAGGGCAGATAACCTGAGGTCAGAAGTTCAAAACCAGCCTGGCCAACATGCCGAAACCCCATCTCTACTACAAATACAAAAAGTAGCTGGGTGTGGTGGCCCACGCCTATAATCCCAGCTACTCAGGAGGCTGAGGCAAGAGAATTGCCTGAACCCAGGAGGCAGAGAATGCAGTGAGCCAAGATCATGCCACTGCACTCCAGTCTAGGCCACA